>NW_022300630.1:555-3358 GCF_002776525.5 Piliocolobus tephrosceles
TGGTTTTTTTTTTTTTTTTTTTTTTTTTTTTTTTTTTTTTTTTTGGGCTTGTTTATAGTTGATAAGAGCTTGTGTTTACCACATTTTGTCTTAATAACATATAGTTACGGAATGAATTATGCAAAATATCGTTGTGTATATTATATAATGTGTTGCAATTTGTACTAACGATGTTGTGTATAGGGAAACTCAGGTATGGCGTTGTTTTCGTTTCCTTTTTTCTTTTTGGTATAACACACTCTTTAATTTTTTTTATATAATCTTCATTTTTTTTTAAAAATACATTTACATAATGGTGTATATTAGAAAAAATTAATTTTAATCGAAATGCATGTCCAGGCAACCAAACCACTTTGTTAAATTCTTGAATGTGTATTAAATCATTTGGTTTTATAGTTACTATTGTTTCGAAACAATTATACCCAGAATTAAAAAAATTATTAATTATAATTGAGTTTATCTTAAGTTGCTTAAAAAACTCGACAACAATTAATTGCTCTGCTAATAATGTTTTACACTGAAGCCATAAATTTGCAAGTAGACCTATATAAGTCGGAAAATTAATACATAGAAAATTCATAATACTAACATAAATATTTTTACTTTTATTTTTTTCTATAACATCAGTTAATATGTTAAAAAAACGTCTTAATGTCTTTTTATTTGCACTTAGTGAAGGAATATATATATTAAAATTAAAATGCTGGTAATTTTTTTCTTTTTCATTTTTTATACATTTTGCCTGTATTTTGTTTTCTTCTTTTATTACATCGTTGCAACGTCTTTTGTTTTTAATACCAATTGATGTATTTTTTTTTAAATTTATTTGCTTTGTAATCACTTGGTTTGCATTCATTTTGTCATTTGTGGTTGCTCTTGTTACAGAATTTTATGTTTCAATATTTTTATAAAACACACTGTCTATCAAAGTTAGACATGCTTTGGGATTAGATTAGTTTTTACATTAACAAGGTTTATTGTTTGCTTTTTTTTTTTTTTAAATATATGGTTGTATATATATATATATTTATTTATTCATTTAGTTTTTTATACTATTTGTTTTGAATTTTAGCTCATTTATCTTTCTTCTTTTTAGTTTTCGCTATTTATCTTCTTTCGATCAGCAACAAAAAAAAAAAAACAAAAAAAAAAACAAAAATGACTATGATAAATGTTGATATAATATATTTGAAAAACTTGTAATATCTTATCTTATGTTTTTTTTTTTTTTTTTTTTTTTTTTTTTGTTTAATGTGCAGAAAGTTGTTATGACTTTTCCACTTTGTTACATTCGTTTTTAATGTTACTACCACTTTAAATATGTGTTTTTTTTTTTTTTTTTTATTAATTTTTTTTCTTACACGCAGTTGCACTGAGTAGGAATTAATTTCGTGTGTAAAAGAAGACAATGAAATGGAGCTGAACTGAGCGGAACTTCAAATACCAATTTGAACAGTAGGTAAGAAGACAAAAAAAAAAAAAAAAAAAAAAAGCAAACGAAAAATTCCCCCGGAACCAAAAAAATTTTTTTTTTTTTTTTTTTTTTTTTTTTATCAATTAAATATGCTTACATGGTCAAGCACATACATACATACATACATACATACATACATACGTACACATATTTATTTCTGTTGTTCCAAAGCATGATGTACTATTTCACTATTTTTCTGCAAAAACACAATTTTTATGAAACCAAGTATACATATGTATGTATATATGCTTGGGTATCTGATTAGTTTACTTAATTATTTTTGTCTTAAGTGTTGAATTAACTTTTTTATTTTGTTTATTTATTTATATATTTTTTTATTTTTTTAATTTGGCCTTAATCTGTGTTATTATGTTGAGCTAAAAGAAAATAAGGTCGATATGCTAAAAGTGTTATAACCTTAACAGTACTAGTAGCAATATTTATATGCATTACATATAGGTATACATATGTGTAGAATCATATAAAATACAATTTTTCCAATTTTAATTTTTTTTTATAAATTCTCTAAAAAAAGGTGTCTTTTCATCTGTTAGTGATAGAAAATGTATATCTCATATATATATATATACATATTCATATAATATACATATACATATATGCATTTTTATTTACTTTTTTATAATTGTATAATAATATGTTTAAAGATATCGTAAGCTTATTTAACATAGAACTATAATATGCAATTGTTTTTTTGTCATAAAAAAAGATTTATCCATTTTTTTTTTTTTTTAATATCAGTAGTAGTAGTAGTAGTAGTAGTAGTAGTAACAGTAGTAGCAATAGTTAAAACAACAATTTTGTTTTATAGTAAACGATGTGAAGAAAAGAGAAAACAAATAGTTTTTATGTAATTTAGTGAAAAAAAAAATTAAAAATAAGATAAGTTCAAAAAAAAATAAGAATAAAAATATACATTAAATGTCTACCGCTTGTTTATGTTTCAAATATATTATTTTATTAATTTCAAAATAAATATTCAATATAGGTATTTAATGTGTGATTATCAAAAACATTTAAAAAAACTTTGTTTAAAAAAAAAAAAACATCTTCCCTGTATTTACATAATGAATAAGTGCATAAGAATATACTACATTATATGATGTTTTATAACTGATACTGTTGTTTTTTTTTGTTTAAATGTTTAATTAAGTATAGAAAAAAAAAATGTACATACATAAGTAAAAAAAAAAAAACCTAATAAATAATAATAATAGTAATAATAATAATAATAGTAATAATAATAATAATAGTAATAATCATAACAATAAGTGAATAATTAAAACGCATGGTGAGGAATATAAATAAATT
>NW_022300631.1:0-1179 GCF_002776525.5 Piliocolobus tephrosceles
GTATGTTCTTCCATTTGTTTGTGTCCTCTTTGATTTCACTGAGCAGTGGTTTGTAGTTCTCCTTGAAGAGGTCCCTTACATCCCTTGGAAGTTGGATTCCTAGGTATTTGATTCTCTTTGAAGCAATTGTGAATGGAAGTTCATTCCTGATTTGGCTCTCTGCTTGTCTGTTACTGGTGTATAAGAAACTTGTGATTTTTGCACATTAATTTTGTATCCTGAGACTTTGCTGAAGTTGCTTATCAGCTTAAGAAGGTTTTGGGCTGAGACGATGAGGTTTTCTAAGTATACAATCATGCAATCTCCAAACACGGACAATTTGACTTCTTCTTTTCCTAACTGAATACCCTTGGTTTCTTTCTCTTGCCTGATTGCCCTAGTCAGAACTTCCAACACTATGTAGTATAGGAGTGGTGAGAGAGGGCATCCATGTCTTTTGCCAGTTTTCAAAGGGAATTTTTCCAGTTTTTGCCCATTCAGTATGATATTAGCTGTGGGTTTGTCATAAATAGTTCTTATTATTTTGAGGTACGTTCCATCAATACCGAAATTGTTGAGCGTTTTTAGCATGAAGTGCTGTTGAATTTTGTCAAAAGCCTTTTCTGCATCTATTGAGATAATCATGTGGTTCTTGTCGTTGGTTCTGTTTATATTCTGGATTACGTTGATTGATTTGCAAATGTTGAACCAACCTTGCATCCTAGGGATGAAGCCCACTTGATCATGGTGGATAAGCTTTTTGATGTGCTGCTGAATCCGGTTTGCCAGTATTTTATTGAGGATTTTTGCATCGATGTTCATCAGGGAGATTGGTTTAAAATTCTCTTTTTTATTTATTTATTTATTTATTATACTTTAAGTTCTAGGGTACAGGTGCATAACGTGCAGGTTACATATGTATACATGTGCCATGTTGGTGTGCTGCACCCATCAACTCGTCAGCACCCATCAATTCATCATTAATATCAGGTATAACTCCCCAATGCAATCCCTCCCCCCTCCCCCCTCCCCATGATAGGCCCCAGTGTGTGATGTTCCCCTTCCCGAGTCTAAGTGATCTCATTGTTCAGTTCCCACCTATGAGTGAGAACATGCGGTGTTTGGTTTTCTCTTCTTGTGATAGTTTGCTAAGAATGATGGTTTCCAGCTGCATCCATGTCCCTACAAAGGACGCAAACT
>NW_022300632.1:0-3623 GCF_002776525.5 Piliocolobus tephrosceles
AGCCCAGCCTAGCCCAGCCCAGCCCAGCCCAGCCCCAGTTCAGCTCAGCCCAGCTCAGCCCAGTTCAGCTCAGCTCCATCCAGCCCAGCCTAGCTCAGCCCAGGGCAGCTCAGGGCAGCCCACATGGACGTGTATCAACTGGCTCCAGGTCATCTTCTCCTCTGCCCTCTGGCTCGGCTCAGCCTAGGCCTCAGCTCAGCCATGAAAGCTGTTCAGCTTGTATCCCAGGAAGGGCTGGGTCATCCCAGTTTAGGCCTGGCCAGCCTGGCTTAGCCCCAGTGCTCAGATCCTTCCTGCCGGTTCGGAAGTCCTGTCCTGTGGTTCCGGAGTCTCTGTGGTGGCCTCTTTTGTCCTTGCCTCTTATCTTGGTGCCTGTTATCCACCTTTTGCTTCCAGAAGGGGCCAGGACCAGCCTGGCTGGACTCCTCAATGTGCAGAGGAGGAGATGGAGGCCTGGAGACCTCCGAGACCCACCTGGTCAGGCTGTTGGATGACCCACCGGGCTGGGTGAGTGGCCTCTGGTGTGCAGGCCGTCATGGCAGGGGCACCCTCACAGGCGTGTGGCCAAGAGGGGCTGCCGTGGGGAGGGTGCCCAGGCCCGGCCCAGGCCCTGCCCTGATGGCCGTCTGTCCTTAGCAGACCCCTGCTCCGCCGCTCTGCCTGTGTCCACAGATGTGGCTGGATGCTGAGGGGCTGCAGGGGAGGGCCTGCATGCTTGTATGTCTGGCCTACAGACGGGGTCACTCGCCCACTTCCTGCCCCAGCAGACACGGCCGTGCGGCTCCACGTCATGTCTGGTCTGTGGTCTGGTTGTGGTGGGGCCAGGTGTGTATGGCCAGGGCTCTGTGACCCCACCGGCCATGGGGCTTCACAGCTCCACATGGCTCCACAGGGCGGGGTGGGGGCCACAATTCAGGGAAACAGGAACAGACACCATTGGAGGCTCATAGACCCTGAGACAGAGATGGTGAAGGGGAGACACAGGGCCAGAGAGGGTCCCCCAAAGCCTGTGAGTGGACCCCTGGTGAGGGGCCTTGGGGCCCATTTGGGGAGAGTGAGTCTTGCACTGCTGGGTTGGAGCCAACCCAGCCTCCCTCAGCCTGTCCCATGGGCCACGGGGGGTCCCAGACTGCAGCCCAGGGTGGGGGCATGGGGGGCAGCCCGTCTCCTAGCTGCAGCCCTGCAGGTCAGGTTGGCCAAGGTGCCTGCTCTACCCTGTCCAGCGCTGCCCAGGTGGCACTCCTACTGTGGATCACTGGGGAGCCGGCTGTAGTGTTGGAGAGATCCTGCCAGCGACGCTGGCCCTGGAGTCAGGGGAGGCCAGCTCTTTCTGGGGGTTCGGGTGGCACTGGCAATGGGAGGCCAGGGGTGCTTCACAGAGGAGCTGCTGCCGCGGAGTCCTGGAAAGTGTGAATGGAAGATGCCCTGGCCATGGGGCCACCTGGATATCGGGTGAAATCCAGGGAGTGTCAGTGAGGCCAGATCAGGGCAGGTGGGGGGCAGAGGAGGAGGGAGGTAGCCGGGGGCTGCCCCAGGGTCCTGGGAAGACACACCCTGGTGGTTCAAGGAAGCTCTGGAGCTTTTGTTATGAACCTCGGGATCCCCAGCCCTCGCCAGCGGGACATGGCTGCTGTGTCTTAGTCATTTCTGGCTGCAGTAACAAAAATACCATAGACTGGTGGGTTCGTCAGCAACATTCATTTCTCACAGCTCTCGAAGCTGGAAGTTCAACGTCAGGATGGCAGCAGGGTCGAGTTCCAGTAAGGGCCGCTTCCTGGTTCACAGACCCCCGTCTTTTCGCTATGACCTCAGGTGGCAGAAAGAGGGCAGGGCTGCTCTCTGGGGTCCCTTTTCTTTAGGGTCTCTAGTGAGATTAGGGAACGAATCACATTTTTGAGGGTTCCGCCCTCAGGCCCTAACCACCTCCCGAAGGCCCCAGCTCTGCATGCTCTCACTCTGGGATTAGGGCTGTCACACATGAGTTTTGGGCAGACACAGACGCTCAGTCCATAGCACCACCCCTGTCTGCCTCTGCCTCTCCCCATCCCTGTGTCTCCTCGTCTGTCTCCAGCTTGGACACTTGTCCTTGGACCTAGCCCCCTTGATAATCCAGGGTGCCCTCATCTCGAAATCCTTACCTTGATGGGATCTGTAAAGGCCCTTTTGACAAATAATGCCGCACTCAATGGCCCCAGGGGCTAGGATGTGGCTCCATCTTTTGGGGGCCATGGTTGTACCCACTGGTGGGTTAATAGGGGAATAAAGAGGGGGATGGAGGAACCCTGAGACGGCATCCTCTTGCTTCCAGGAGGCCAGGCCATGTGGAAGGCAGGGGCGCTGTTCTGAGCCTGGGTGTGAATCTAGGCCTCTCCCCCTCCCCACGGGCCCCGTCTGTCCCCTCTACGTGGGTGCTCATCTCGGCTTCCTCTCAGGCCTTTGAGGGGGGGAGTTTTCTGTGTGCGAGGATGTCTGCACACCGTGGGGCAGTGAGCTGGCTCCTTGTTGCCCTTGCTGTGGGGCCATGGGGGTCTCGAGATCTAGAGTGAGGGCAGAGAAAGGAGTCACTGAGCTCTGCCCGCCGGAGGGGCTCCCGGTCCAGGGGACCTTGGCTGCGGAGGGCCGGTCTGTTGTAGGAGACATGGGTTTGCGAGACCCTGGGCTGGTGATGGGGTGGACTGAGGGCCTGGATTCCTGAGACTGTGTGTGTGTGGGTGTGAGCATGCCCGAGCGTGTCAGCGCGTTTGTGAGTGCGTGATTGGTGTGTGAGTGCACATGTGTAGGAGAGGTTGAGTCTGTGTGTGTGAACCTGTGTGTTTTTGCATGTGCGAGTGTGTGCCTGTGTGTGTCTGTGAACGAGGGAGTGTGTGAGGAGAGGGCAGCGGCTGTGGCCTTGGCCATGTCCTGCGACGCCCCCTCCTCTGGTGTTGTTTGGATCCAGTCGGCCTCAGCACTGCCCACTTTGGAGTTTTCTACCCCATAGGGAGCCGTCGCTCCTCACCTTCTCCCCTGTGCCCAGCTGCTCTGAGGTCCCAGTGGAGGACAGGGCGGGGGACCCAGGTGCCACTGTCAGACTGTGGCAGGCTTGCTTCATTCCGTTTTGTGCCAGTCTCCATGTGATGTGGGTCTCCTGACACAGAGCGAGGCTCTCCCTGTGGGGCCATCACTGTGAGAGGACTCTTTGCATTGGGGCATTTTGCCAGCTTGCCCTAAAAAGTGGTCTTAGCAATTCACGTGCCCTCAGTCAGGACCAAGAAGCACCTCTACCCCCTTCATCCCCTCCTCCTTACTTTCACTTTTCTAATTGTTAAAATGGTTTCTTTGTATTATCGGCCACTGGGTTTTTCCTTTCCATGAAGAACCTATTGCTCACCTTTCTTCTTATTGATCCCTGAGTGCTCTTTGTATATGAGGGAACCCTGCCCTTTGTCATGCCTATTATGTATTCTCTCCCATATTTAGGATATTGTGGACACCCTTGTAAACAGGCCTTTCCAGCCAGGGAAGCTGCATGTTTGCCCTGAGGCCAGGTATGGGTCATGCCCACCTGTGACCCCGATGGTTCTGGGGCCCTAGCCTGCTCCTGTGTCATCTCTCAGCTCTTCAGGAGGTCCAGGCTGGTGGGC
>NW_022300632.1:3633-4091 GCF_002776525.5 Piliocolobus tephrosceles
CTGCACTAGAGTGGGCTGTGTCTCAGCTGTACACGTGTGTGTGTGTGTGTGCACGTGTGTGTGTGCTGGGGTATGTGCAGGTATGCTTGTCGGGGCAGGCGGAGAGTCTGCCCTCCTGCCCCAGGCCTGGAATGGCCCTACCAGGGTGGGTGGGGTCAGCGTGTGCAAGGACAGTGCAATTTTGATGTCTGCATGTGGCTGGTGGGGGCGGGAGGACGTGGTGTGGCACAAGGAGTCACAAGTTCCGCATCTCCATCCAGCCGCTCCCGGATGGCCGCACTCCTCAGGGTGCAGAGAAGCCCTGGGGGTCAGGAGGCTGTCGGGACACTGGAAAGCATTGGCAGGGATGGGGGTGGGCTGGACAGGCAGAGTGGCCAGGGGCCTTTGAGCCAGGGCAGTGAACCACCCCCTAACTTTTTTAAGTTTTAAATGTCATATTTATTCAAGTGTAGTTTACA
>NW_022300633.1:0-1319 GCF_002776525.5 Piliocolobus tephrosceles
AACCCGGGAGGCGGAGGTTGCAGTGAGCTGAGATCCGGCCACTGCACCCCAGCATGGGCTACAGTGCGAGACTCCGTCTCAAGAAAAAAAAGAGAGATTTAATTTAAATTTTTGATACTCATGATATTTAAGAAATATAGTTGTTAGAAATAATACATACTGCTTCAGCATAAATAGGGTATGAAATTCCATCAACTTCAAACTACTCAATTTAGTGCTATAATTCTTTAGTTTTGTATCACCCCATTTCCTGTGGCACTCTGCTGCCTAAGAATCCTAGCTTGGCTTATTATGCTGTAAAAATATTGTTGTACAGACCATAGATGAACCTTTCAGTCAACAGGCCTGTTGGAATGCCCGAGGACGGAGCTTAGAGTGAGGCTTCTCTGAGCTTTTAGGAACAGGTTCTGGAGTAATTTTTGTGCCTGCTTGTCAATACATATTTGTAAGTTTGGAAAAACTTAGTACAAAACTTTTAAAATTATAATATTTACTTGGTAGTAGGGCTGTATGTGAGGAATTACAAAGGTTCTCTCCATCTATAATGATCAGAGCCTACAGATATTTACTAAAAGAACCCAATAATTGCCTAATGAACAAATTGATTCAGGTCAATACACACACACACACACACACACGTAAATATATATAACCATGCATATATAAAAGGTAGGGTATTAATACTGTAATGTCATGTTTTTACATATGGAAAAGCACTGGGATTGCCACAGAGAAGAACTGGTAGCAAAGAGTCATTTTCCAAATAAAAAGTAATGAAATGCCAATGAATATGTTCTATTACTCTGCATTAGAAGATGTAGGTTTTTATTTTCAAGTTAGAAGAATGACTTTTTAAACATGCATATAGGAGTGTTGCAACAAAATGACTGCCTTTGACATGACTATTTGATAGAGCTCAATACTTAGTGACTAAACTTTTTGGAAAATCATTTTGCTTTATTATAATACTTGTACAAAAATACTTGAAACAATCTGCAAAAATCAGTCTTTTTTTTTTTTTTATACTTTAAGTTCTAGGGTACATGTGCATAACGTGCAGGTTTGTCACATATGTATACATGTGCTATATTGGTGTGCTGCACCCATCAACTCGTCAGCACCCATCAATTCATCATTTATATCAGGTATAACTCCCCAATGCAATCCCTCCCCCCTCCCCCCTCCCCATGATAGGCCCCAGTGTGTGATGTTCCCCTTCCCGAGTCCAAGTGAGCTCATTGTTCAGTTCCCACCTATGAGTGAGAACATGCGGTGTTTGGTTTTCTCTTCTTGTGATAGTTTGCTAAGAATGATGGTTT
>NW_022300634.1:0-1959 GCF_002776525.5 Piliocolobus tephrosceles
CTCTGAGGGCAAACTCCTCCTGCACACCACCATGGCTGTGGCTGCTGCCAGGAGCCAAAGTGAGCAATTCTCAGAGCCTCAAAGCTGCCTATATGGGGCTACTGACAACAAGTAGCGTGGCTTCTGTGCTCTAATATATGTCTAAGTATGTCCTAAGTACGGGATATCGCCGAATACCACCACAGCTGCTGCTGCCACTGGGGAGCCAAATATAGACTCCCCAGAACCTGAAGGCTGCTTCTGCCTGCCTGAGTCTGCTCCCACTGACAGCAACTCATTGCCTCCCAGCACCAGGACTGCTGCACAATTTCACACACTGTAAGAACAGGCTTTCTTTTTTTTTTTTTTTTTTTTAAATATTTGAAGAGATGTATTCTGAGCCACATATGAGCGACCATGGCCCATGACACAGCCCTCAGGAGGTCCTGAGAGCATGTGTCCAAGGTGGTCAGGGTACAGCTTGGCTTTATACATTTTAGGGAGGCATGAGACATCAATCAAATACATTTGAGAAGTGCATGGTTTGGTACAGAAGGGCGGGACAATTTGAAGTGGGCAGGGCTTCCAGACTGTAGGTAAATTTAAACATTTTCTGGTTGACAATTGGTTCAGGGAGGGTGTGCCAGCCCTGTGAATAAGAACATGGGGAAAACAAAAGACCTTGTGGAAATCAAACCAACCAGAGTCGGTGGCTGCATGTGGGGGGTGGGAGGGAAGGTATCTAGGGATGCTGCACTTTCTAGCATGGAAGATAATCAGGGTTCATGACCCCGTCTGAGGCAAAGAGGCTGAGGACAAAGGCAGATTTGGGAAGAAGAGAATGGCCCTGGTTTGGGCAGATTCACTTAGTGGCAAATGTTGGGATATTTATGTGGAGAACTCAAGGCCG
Organism: Piliocolobus tephrosceles; assembly: GCF_002776525.5. NCBI lineage: Eukaryota > Metazoa > Chordata > Mammalia > Primates > Cercopithecidae > Piliocolobus > Piliocolobus tephrosceles. Next base: position 890 of record NW_022300634.1, read on the forward strand.
CGTATCACTGATCAATTAAGTCATGGGAGAAAATGAGATCCCCTGGGGACAAGGATAGGCGAGAGGGAACAGGGAAGAGAGGAAAGGGATGGGTGTTTGCTCACCTGTGCAGTCTCACCTTTCACCCTGCTTTCTCTCCCAGACTTCACTACTCAACCACTATCCATTCATCTTAGTCTCTCTTGCCTCTCAGTCTCCAACGGGAAAGCTGGATGGGGCAGTACTTGTCCATGTGACAGTGTCCCCAGAGCCTAGCACAGTATCTACAGTAGAACTTCCAGAAGAAAGGAGAGAGTGTGTGAAGCAGGGAGGCTGAAGGTGAAAACTCGATGGCTCCTTATGTTTAAAGTAGAAAGTAAATACAGGAATAGGATGGAGCAATTGTACATCAATTATAAAATATTATGATAACAGGCCTCATTAGTAAGATCAAATTAATTAAGAAAATTTATTGTGAAGTCCATATGAATCTAAGAGTAAATCTAATCTATTAAATTAGAATCTATTTCTACCACTTTGTTTAGGTGCAGCAGCCATTTTGAATGTAATCATCCCTTTCACAGTATATTTTCCAATCTACCACTGCAGATTGTCCTACCCTACCTACTGTAGCCTGAACCCATGTGCACCACCAGAGGGCGTGAGTTCAGGCCTGCTTGGCCTGGCATCACCCCCAGGCAGTACCTGAGCATGCCACCCAGGGGCCAGCACCCTGGCCAGTCCAGCTCTGTTAGCATCTGTGCACTCCTCCTGGGGACCTGAAGATGGGCCCACACAGCCTGCCCCCAACACCACTGCTAGCACTTACCTGCATGAACCAGCTGGGTTCCAGCAAACTGTCATGCCTAGCCCATCTCAGCCCCATTAACAAGTGCCACCTGGGAGTCTAAGAATTGCCAAATCAGTGCTACTACCACTGTTCATGCCACACATGCTATTCGGGGGCCTATGGACCTACACACCCATGTGTCCCACCACCTCCATTGATGGCACCTGAATTAGCTCCCTGAAAGCCCAAGGATCAGGCCACCTGGACCTGCCAACACCAGTGCCTGCATAAACCATCTAGA
>NW_022300637.1:0-1929 GCF_002776525.5 Piliocolobus tephrosceles
TTTTTACTTACAACATTATGTATATGCTTGAGTAATATACACGTTGATATTTATTTACATCGTAAAAACATTGTTAATTTTTTGTTAGGGTATTATAACATATAATTGAATATTTGATGGAATTAGTACATTATTTTTCATACTATTAATAATAAACACGTGCTTCTTACAAGTATACATACTTGTATTTTTAAAAATATGAAATATATATATATATATATATATATATAGTATTGCGAAGGATACGCATGTTTATGTAACATACAACACACATATAACCCGACCACTAAAGAAGCATATACAAGCATAATATACATGTGTCTTGATATAAATTCCTTAGTGCACAACTAAACATGTTGTAAAAAAAAAAAAATAAAATAAAAATAAAAAATGACGAATACAAAAAAGATATTTGTCTTTTTTAGCTTTTGCCTTTTTTTATCAGTTGCATATAAAGTAAGAGGAAATAATGTAGGTTCTACAAAAAACATAAATATTATTCGCTCAGGTGAAAATAAAATAAAAACATGGGGAAGCAATATATGGAATGATGTGTCCAATAACTTATACTGGTTGTTTGATAAGATTATATACGAAGAAGAAAAAGAAGGACCAGTTGCAGATGGGATACCTTATTCTTTAAAAGAAAAATATGTTTCTTTAGATGAAAATATAGAAAAAGATATAGCTACATTCATTGAAGAATTTAATGAAAAAAAACATGTCTTATATCCACAAAATAATAGTTTAAACTATAAATGCCACAATATATTATATGCTGTTATAAAAAGAATACAAAAGAATATTAATAAATGCATTTGTAAGACTGTTTTTTTAAATAATAATACTTATGTTCATACATTTGATAGTATTTTGTTTTTTTTTATAAACGAAATTTATAAAAAAAATAAGTACATACATAATTATGATGTTTATAATACAATTCAAGTGTTACAAGCATACCATCTCAGCGCTGCACAATATCCATTATTGTTAATAAAAAATATAATAAGCAAGACAAAAACCAATAAAAAAAATAAGTATATCATTAGTGATAAGACAAGAAATATAATTCGTTTTGATAAACAAATAAATGCAAAAATGCAAAAAACAGAAAATAGCTTTAATATTTGGAACATAGATACGATTAAAAATTTAATTTATCAAACAGAAATAAACACATTACACAATAAGAAACGAAAAAAGCGTATCTTAACAAGTATAGGAAAAAAAAGAAAAATTAATTTTCATAAAGATGATAGAAAAGCATTATTAGAACTTTCTGAAAAACCAAAAAAATTGCGTAATCAATTTGAAGGCGTTAATTTGCATGATGATGATGAAGATGACCTGTCTTTTGCACATAATCTCAATGATGTTGTGACTAATGATGATAAGAAACGTCTTTTTTATGAAAGCATAGATAACATGACTCCGGATCAAAAAGAAGCGCTTAATACGAAGTTACGCTTAGATTTGGAAAAAGATGCTAATGATATTTCTTCAAAAATGGCTTTAGATTATTTAAATGAAAAATTAAAAAAAAAAAAAAAAGATAATGAAGAAGATACAGAAGAAAATTCGTATAGTTCATATGCACATGATTTAGGAACAGCAAATCCAGGAGCGCCAGTAACAGGACCAGGAACAGAACCAGCAACAGAACCAGGAACAGAACCAGCAACAGGACCAGGAACAGGACCAGGAACAGAACCAGCAACAAAACCAGGAACAGAACCAGGAACAGAACCAGCAACAAAACCAGGAACAGAACCAGGAACAGAACCAGCAACAGGACCAGGAACAAAACCAGCAACAGGAACAGGACCAGGAACAGAACCAGCAACAGGAACAGGACCAGGAACAGAACCAGCAACAGGACCAGGACCAGGAACAGAACCAGCAACAGGAACAGGACCAGGAACAGAA
>NW_022300637.1:1939-2148 GCF_002776525.5 Piliocolobus tephrosceles
AACAGAACCAGCAACAGGAACAGGACCAGGAACAGAACCAGCAACAGAACCAGCAACAGGACCAGGAACAGTGCTAGGAATAAAACCAGGAACAGGACCAGGAACAGTGCTAGGAATAAAACCAGGAACAGAACAAGCAACAAAACCAGGAACAGGAACAGTACCAGGAACAGGAACAGTACCAGGAACAGGAACAGTACCAGGAACAG
>NW_022300638.1:0-1570 GCF_002776525.5 Piliocolobus tephrosceles
GAGCAATTGGTGGCAAAGCTGGGTCTCCAGGCCAGCTGTGTGTCTATATGTCTGCAGAGCATGTCTTGTAGTCATCTTTAGTAACTGAACACCATTTGTGAATGGATAAACTATATTCCTTGCTGTACAATAATGAAAAATCCATATTAACAATGGTAGTAGTAAAAATATTGATGAATACTAACAGAAATGATGATCATCATGATACTAGTAATAGCAGTTATAATACTAATAATAATACTATCCCTATGGACTTGGGACATACAAGTTTTCCCTAAGTGGATAATGGGCATAAATATTTGGTGGTGTAGGGTTATTTCAAGTCCCAGAAAGCAAGGATGAACATCTAGAACGAGAAGAAAAACAATCTGGAGGTTGGCATGTGCACACCTGGGGACTCCTATGTTAACTTGCGGTGTTTCAGCCTAAGAGTGAATGTTAATATAACCCTGGTCCTGCAACACCATGCTGACCAACACCTACCAGCTTTCAGGAGATAGCTGGCTGATGGGGCAGGGATCCAGAGAAGGCATGGGTCCAGACCCGTACATGTTGCCCAGTGGCAGAGTTCATGACAAGTAATAAACCCCAGGACAATGTCATTCCCAATGACCTGGCTGTCATCTGCTCTCTCATGGCTCCTCTCTACTGGTACCTCTAGGCACTGGCTTGTCCTCCAGTAGGAGGGCATCATACTCAGTACTCTCCCACCTGCAGGAGGCAAGAAAGATGGAAAGAGCTAAATACCATGGCTTCTGGATTTTTAATAATGGTGGAACCCAGTCAGTGGTTTGCAATACAGCTGTGGATGACTCTGGACACCTGTAGAGCCTGTAGAGATTGAGACAATTTCCAGAAAGTCACAAGTTCTTGGAGGACTTTTTCATGAGTTCTTTGACCGAAAAGGTGGTTCAAAGAACTACTGTACTGACTTAGAAAATGTTGCAGAGGCTGGGCGCGGTGGCTCATGCCTGTAATGCTAGCACTTTGGGAGGCCAAGGTGGGCAGATCTCAAGGTCAGGAATTTGAGACCAGCCTGAAACCCCGTCTCTACTAAAAATACAAAAATTAGGCGGGTAGGGTGGCATGCACCTGTAACCCAGATACTCAGGAGGCTGAGGCAGGAGAATCGCTTGAACCTGGGAGTCGGAGGTTGCAGTGAGCCAAGATTGTGCCACTGGACTCCACCTGGGTGACAGTGTGAGACTCTATCGCAAAAAAAAAGAAGAAAAAGAAAATGTTGCAGAGACTCTGGTGAACAGGCAGTCCCTCTCCTGCCACTCCAGGTAAAAGTTTCTTGGCCACAAACCTGGTTTAGCAGGACCCCTTCATCTTAGGTGGGTTACAGAAAGCCATTCAAGACCTATCCAAGCATGGAGGGGGGATTTGACTTAGGAAATTTTAGGTGGACTAGTTGATGAAAGAAAGTGCATTCTAGGGCTCACAGGCCTACACATAGAGTTGCGAGCACATAAAGCATATGTATGAATTCTTTCTGAGCCCATGGCAAGATCAGGGTGCACTTCATCCATCTCCTATGCTGGTATGAATAGATACTTGCCTGAAAAAT
>NW_022300640.1:148-3602 GCF_002776525.5 Piliocolobus tephrosceles
TCCAGCCTGGGCAACAGAGTGAGATTTCGTCTCAAAAAAAAAAAAAAAAAAGAAGGTAATTCAGTTCCTTTGAAACTGGATGTACACAGCTGCCTGCTACATACTCTTATCATGCAAGGAATGTGCCACCTGCTCAGTTCAAATTAAAAGTGACAACAGGCTGGGTGCGGTGGTTTATGCCTGCAATTCCAGCACTTTGGGAGGCTGAGGCAGAACTCAGGATCACCTGAGGTCAGCAGTTCAAGATCAGCCAGGCCAACATGGCGAAACCCTGTCTCTATTAAAAATACAAAAATTAGCCAGTTATAGTAGCAGGCGCCTGTAGTCTCAGCTACTTAGGAGGCCGAGGCAGAAGAATTGCTTGAACTCGGGAGGCGGAAGTTGCAGTGAGCCAAGATCATGCCATTGCGCTCTAGTCTGGGGGACAGAGTGAGACTCGGTCTCAAAAAAAAAAGAAAAACGGCTAGGCGCAGTGGCTCAAGCCTGTAATCTCAGCACTTTGGGAGGCCGAGACAGGTGGACCACGAGGTCAGGAGATCGAGACCACCCTGGCTAACACGGTGAAACCCCGTCTCTATTAAAAAAAGATACAAAAAAAACTAGCTGGGCATGGTGGCGGGCGCCTATAGTCCCAGCTACTCGGGAGGCTGAGGCAGGGGAATGGCGTAAACCCGGGAGGCGGAGCTTGCAGTGAGCTGAGATCCGGCCACTGCACTCCAGCCTGGGCGACAGAGTGAGACTCCGTCTCAAAAAAAAAAAAAAAAAAAAAAACAAGATGACAGTAAGCTGAAGCACAGAATGTTAACCAGGATCCAAACTGGATTTCCCCACATCGAGGGCCACCAACCCATCTAAGAAACTCAATTACCTACAGCTGATACACAAGAACATCTACACGCCAACCCTTGAAATCAGCTTTACTAACATACAATGCCTGATACCCAGTGTCCATGCCACCTAAGGCCACAGAAGCTACCTTCATCCTACTGCTCCAGAAGCTGGGCTGGAAATCTCCACGCTGGTCCCAGAGTAACCCAGGGCTGCAGGAGGGGATGTCAAAGTCGGGCCACATGCCAATGGCACAGCGCCCCCTACCTTCCGATAGACTGCCCCAATGACGGCGGTCTTGATCCTCATGCCGCTGACGAAGCAGATGTGGAAGTACTGGTGCAGCACCAGGGTCTGCAGGCAGGCAGCGATGAACAGCAGCGCGGTGTAGAAGTAGCCCTGCCAGTCTGGGGCCTTCTTGTCATTCACGAAGTTGATGAGCAACCTGCAAAGGAGCCAAGAGAGGACCTGGAATGACCTGTGACATGTAGGGGCAGGGAAAAGGGCTTCAGTGTTGGCATTCCAACTTTCTCCTGAGGCAGACAGGCTAGACACTATCACTTCAGTTTCACAGATGGAAAAACAAGTCCACAGTGGTGATCTGGCTGTGCAGGTGGTCCAAACTGCTCATAACCGAGGCCTCTGTCTTGGGGTTGTGTACTAAATGCTCTAGCTCTATCTCATCACCAGCAAGTCACCCAAAGGAGCTGCATAGGGAATACCAGGGCAAGAGGTAGGGAGGGAAAGAGAATGAATGTGTAGCCCCTGAGTCACAGAGCAGCACAGAGCCAGGGAGGGGAGAGGCAACCTCCTTTTCTGACTCTCCGGTTCCTGGTTGCAGTTTTGTTTTGTTTTTTTTTCTTTTTTTGGAGACAAAGTCTCGCTCTGTCGCCAAGGCTGGAGTTCAGTGAAGCGATCTTGGCTTGCTGCAGCCTCTGCCTCCTGGATTCAAGCAATTCTTATGCCTCAGCCTTCCGAGAAGCTGGGATTACAGGCGTGCGCCACCATACCCAGCTAATTTTTGTATTTTTAGCAGATGGTTTTGCCATGTTGGCCAGGCTGGTCTTGACCTCCTGACCTCAGGTGATCTGCCCACCTCAGCCTCCCAAAGTGCTGGGATTACAGAAATGAGCCACCGCGCCCAACCCTGGTTGCATTTTTTCATGAGATCTGCTGGCATTTCCTTGCTCTTGGTTTCCCAAGACAATGCCATATCCTCCCCATTTGGGTTTCAGGGGAGCCTAGTGGGTTTCTGTTACTTGCAAACAAAGTGTTCTTCACTAATATGGTATTAAGTAAAGCATAAAGCAAAGCTAGGCAGTGACGGTGGCTCACATCTGCAATCCCAGCACTTTGGGAGGCCGAGGCAGGAGGATTGCTTGAAGTCAGGAGCTCGAGACCAGGCTGACCAACAAAGCAAGACCCTGTCTCTGTTTTTTTCAAAAAAGCTAAGGTAAAAATGGAGACATCTAGCTATGAGCCCACTTCAGGACACAGCATGACCCTAGGGTTATGACTGATGCAAATGAAAGATCAAACCCAAGGAGGGAAAACAGCCCACCTGGGAGGGAAGGGGTCTTACTTTAAGATCTCCGGCCCGGAAAACATCATCAGGTCGTGGATGGCCTTAAAGAAGAAGCTCATGAGGAAGTAGGGCCCAAAGGTCTTGTATAACACCTTAAACAGGGAGGGGTTCCAGTCCTTGTGTGGGGACTTGACAATCAAAGCCTCCACCTCCTCATTCGCATCCACCTTGGAACTCTCTCTCAGCTGGGCAGGATCCTTGGAGGAGTACACGACCTTCACTGGCTGCCTGGAACACAAGGAGGTGAAGTCGTTGTGGCGTCTGCCAGTGACGCACCACCCCCCACCGGAGGGACATGGCCAGGGAAAGTCACCCTTCAGGGAAGGCAGAGTCAAAGACGACAAGCCCAGGGAGAGGGGCAGCTCAGCACAGTGGTTACAAACACGGACTCTAGAGTCACCGGCTCACGGTCTGGCTTGGCCAGTGACCAGCTGCGTGGCTTCAGGCAAGGTCCTTAAGCTCTCTGGGCCTCAGTTTCCTCCTCTGTGGAATGAGGATAAGAGTAGGACCTCCCTCCAAGGTAGGTAAGATTAAACGAGTTGAATAAGCGAAAGACTGAGAAAACTGATGGCTCCAAACTGATCTAGAGTCAAGGTAATCCCTCTCAAAAGCCCAGCTGGCTTCCAGGTAGAAATTAATGAGCTAACTCTAAAATTCACATGGAAACTCAAGGATCCAGAACAGCCAAAACGATCGTGAAAAATAAGAACCAAGTTGGAGGATTCACAGTTCCTGATTTCAAAACAATACAAAACAACAATCATGGCCAGGCAAAGTGGTTCACACCTGTAATCCCAGCACTTTGGGTGGCCAAGGCGGGTGGATCACTTGGGGTCAGGAGTTTGAGACCAGCCTGATCAACATAGTGAAACGCCATCTCTACTAAAAATACAAAAATTAGCTGGGCGTGGTGGCAGGTGACTGTAATCCAAGCTACTTGGGAGACTGAGGCAGGAGAATTACTTGAACCTCGGAGGTGGAGGTTGCTGTGAGCCCAGATTGCACCATTGTCTCAAAAACAAAGAACAACAATAGGCCAGG
>NW_022300642.1:0-26360 GCF_002776525.5 Piliocolobus tephrosceles
AATGAAACCATGCCTCATGGCTCAATTATACCTGTAGTAAGGGCTGGATGTCCCAGGAACAATGCCAACACGTTGTAATACTGCAAGCCATGGACTGGGTTACTCAGACTCATCTTGACAACCCGGAATAAATTGGCAGCTCCAAATGATACTGAATGGTTATGTGGATTTAATCTCTGTCCTTGGTCACCATTGGGATGGCTAGGACACTACATGTTAAGTTTCCTATTGGTCCAAGGATGATGGAAAAAGCCAACTGATAAACCTGTTAATTTCCCATATGGGACTAGTAGGTAGATAAGGGCTTTCTTTTATTGGTATGATTATTTAGCTCCAATCTCTGTGCCATTTGTGGACATTGAAAACACACTAACTGCACTCAGCTTTTTCTCAATGACAGCCTCCAAGTTATTTTTTAATGTACTCTGAGATGACCCCCATACCGAATGCTCTTCTACAAAATTACATGGTATTCAATGTATTAACTGCTGCACAAGGAAAAGCTTTTGCCATGATTAAGATGGAATGTTGTGTATTTATTCCTGATAATACTAGCAGTATAACTCTAGCCCTACAAGACATGCATAAACAAATAACCACAAAGTCTGACTCTAAACTTTCTCCCAGTGGCTCTCTTCCTGTTTTGGATCCTGAGGAACATGGTGGCAGAAAGTGTTATTAATTCCTTGTTTGATACATGTCATAGGTGTCATTGCCTGTTGTTGTCTGCATTGTTACTGCGGTATCTGCTTATAAGCAAAAAACACATTGATAAAACAGGTCACCTACAGTCTCTCCACAAAAACTAAGGGACCATCACAGAAGAGCAGAATGCATGAGATGGTAACAGGTGGATAAGATGGGTGGGGTGTAAAGACTAAAGTAACTCCATTCTGAATTATAATTTGCCATTTGACTTTGATTAGCCCCCCAGCTCCATGAATGCCTTTAGAATTTCCACTTTATCTACTGCTCTTTATATAAGACCACATGCTTGCCATACATCCTGCCCCTAGGTCAACAAAAACTTTGATGTTACTGCACAAATTACAGGATATGACACACATAGATAGCAATCTCATCATTTCCTGGAAGGTCCACTTTGATTGTCTTGCAAATTGGTCATATGCCCTTTTCTATAGTGTATAAGCCCTGGGTCTGGAGGGTTACAGTGCAGAGATCTACCTGTACTGCAGCTGCCAAAGATCATGCTTCATTTTCTGGGTTCCCCCAATAAATCACCCTCTACTGACAAACTGGATTTGTGTGCCTTAGTGGTATTTTAGTGAATTCTTTTTATATTTTTTAACAGAAAATTGTGTCATTTACAATAAATACAGTTCTATTTTTATATTTTACAATCTGGAATATTAAAGTGAAAATTCTTGTCTTCTCCACAAACTTTCAGGTAAAAAAATCACTAGTTTGTCACCATTAAGTATGATGTTAGCTATAGATTTAAAAACTAGATACCTTTTAGTAGGTCTCAAAATTTCCTTCTATTAGTAGTTTGCTAGGGATTCTCTCAGGAATGGATATTTGATTTTTGAAATTTTCTCTGTGGCTATTTAAATTATCACTTTTTGTTCTTTACTAGTATTGAGCATTATCTTGATTAAATTTTAGATATTAAGTCACAATTGCATTTATGAAACAATATCATATGGTCTTCATGTATATGCATATTTTATGTGACTAGATTTGGCTTGCTAATATTTTCTGAGGATGTATGTGTATACATAAATATGCCACATTGGTCCATAGACCTTCTCTGTCACATATTTGGGTCTGCCCTTAGTATCACAGAAATAGTGGCCTCCTAGAATATATTGGAAAATGTTCCCTCCTTTTCAATTTTTGAAAATATTTTGGGTGAAGAATTAGTATTAATTATTTGTTGAATATAGGAAGAATTTTCCATATAGGTTATTTTGCCCTGGAATATTTCTTTGTGAAAATATTTTAATTAATAATTTTGTTTTACTTGTTATATAACAATTCATAATATATAAACATATATTCATCTATTTTATTTAGTGTTTTTGTAATTTGTACATTTCAATATATTAATTTCTAATTTGTAGTATTCTATGTGTAAAAAATTTTTCTAGGCTGTTAACATAGAAAAATCAGAAACATAGAAAAATCAGAAATAATATAGAGTAAGTCTCAGCCCTATTAATGAATGATTCAAAGTCTCTTTATTGTAGGATAGGTAATTAAAATATAATTTTATCCTTACTGTTTATATTTATCTTGTGATGCAAATAAGGTATTGAATTTTAAAAAATTAGTGAAACTGCCATTTAGCTTGGGCTTTTATCAAGAGGGCAAACTGAGTAGACCTTTTAATTTTCATTGATATTTAAATAAGAAACATAATTTGTAATTAGAACAAATAGAAAATAATATTCTATTTGAAGAATGGTATAAAGATGATAATTTGATGAATCATATCAATTATTACTTGGTTAGTGCATACAATATGTTAGATAAGATTCTAAGCCATTACACACACACACACGCACACACACACACATAGAGAGAGAGAGACATCATACACAAGAGTTTAAAATGAGGAACCCAGGGATTCTTGAGCAGTGACAAATTGACATATTTTCAATATTACTTGGTAACTTTAAAACTATAATTAAAATCTACTGTTTTGGCTTACAACAACTAAATGCACATAAAGGTATTAAATAACTTCATTAGAAAGCTTGACTAACTCTGCCTGGAAATAAATATGCAGCACAACTGAAAAGTAACCAAAGGACACACTATTATAAAATACCACACAAAAGTATTTAAAAATATATATATATTAGGACTAAAAGATGCCATTAAATTTGTCACCACAGAAATAAAACAGAGCACATTTTTAGGCACTCTGATATGTTAACAGTGTATTAATTTATGTGTAAACACAGTCCCATGTGCTCATCATTACAAGAAAATAAACTTTTAAAACTAATAAACTAATTCAGTAATGTTGCAGGATACTATATCAATGTACAAAACAATAAATTGCATTTCTATACACTTACAAAAAATATATGAAAAAAATTAAGAAAATGTCATTTGCCATAACATCAAAAATAATACTTATAAATACAATTAAGATGGTAAAAAATTTGTACAATAAAAACTCTAAAATAGTGGTAAAGGCAATTATAGAAGCGACCAAAAAAACTTAGTGTTCACAGACTGGATAAATTAATATTAAAACATTCATACTACTAAAAGTGACATAAAGATTTAAAGCAATCTCACTGGGTGTGGTGACTCACACCTGTAATCCCAGCACTTTGGGAGGCTGAGGCGGGTCGACTGCTTGCAGTCAGGAGTTCGTGACCAGTCTGGCCAACATGGTGAAATCCCATCTCTACTAAAAATACAAAAAAAGTTAGCCAATCATGGTGGTGTGTGCCTGTAATCCCAGCTACTCAGGAGATGGAGGCAGGGGAATTGCTTGAACCAGGAAGGTGGAAGTTGCAGTGAGCCAAGATCACCTCACTGCACTCCAGCCTGGGCCCTGAGTGACAGTGAGACTCCATCTCAAAAAAAAAATAATAATAAAATAAAATAAAATAAAACAATCTCTATCAAAATTAAAATATCATTTTCCAGAAAAATAAAAAGTTTCTGAAGTTTGTGTGGAATTAGAAAAGACCCAAAATAACCAAAGAATTTTGAGCAGGAACAAAGCTGAAGGCATCAAACTTCTCAATTTCAAATGATATAACAAAGCTATAGTCATCAAAACAGTATGATATGGGCATTAACCCAGACACATAGACCAATGAAACTGAATAGAGAGCTCAGAAATATCCATCTGAATACAGTCAACTAATTTTCAACAAAGACATACAAATACACAATGAAGAAAGAATAAACTTTTCAATAAATGGTGATGGGAAAACTGGATATAAACAAGCAAAAAAAAAAAAAAAATTTAACAACTACAGGGAATTAAAGACTTAAATATTGGACCTGAAACCATAAAACTTTTGGAAGACAACATTGGGGAAAATTCTTTGACATTGTTTGCAGCAATAATTATTTTTTGTATTTGACACTAAAAGCCCAGGGAGAAAGAAATGAGACTACATCAAATAAAAAGCTTCGGCCGGGCATGGTGGCTCAAGCCTGTAATCCCAGCACTTTGGGAGGCCGAGACGGGCAGATCACGAGGTCAGGAGATCGAGACCATCCTGGCTAACACAGTGAAACCCCGTCTCTACTAAAAAATACAAAAAACGAGCCAGGCGAGGTGGCGGGCACCTGTAGTCCTAGCTACTCGGGAGGCTGAGGCAGGAGAATGGCGTAAACCTGGGAGGCGGGGCTTGCAGTGAGCTGAGATGGGGCCACTGCACTCCAGCCTGGGTGACAGAGCGAGACTCCATCTCAAAAAAATAAATAACTAAATAAAAAGTTTCTACTGTAGAGCAAAAGACAGTAAATCAATTTAAAAGGCAATCCACAGAACCAGAGAAAAATACTTGTAAGCCAAATATCAGATAAACGGTTAGTATTCAAAATCTGTAAGAAATTCACAAAATGTAACCCCCTCAAAATAAAAATAGCAATAAAAACAACACATTTTTAAAAAAGTAGCCAAATAATCTAAATAGATCTTTTTTGAAGAAGCCATTAATAATCATCAGGAAAATGCAAATCAAAACCAAAATGAGATAGCACCTCAAACACATGTTAGGGTAATGTTTATTAAAAATTCAAAACAAAACAAATTTTGTCAATGATGAAGAGAAAAAGGACCTTGTACACTGTCACCGGGAATGTAAATTGATAAAGCCATTAAGGAAAACAGCATGAAGATCCATCAAAACATTAAAAATAAAACTATCATATGATTCACGAATCCTACCTCTGGTTCAATATCCAAAGAAAAGAAAATCACATATTGAAGAGGTATGTTCACTCCTATGTTTCCTGAAGCATTATTCACAATAGACAAGATGTGAAAACAACATAAATGTCCATCAACACAAAAATGAAGAAAATGTCATAAAGCTAGGCATGTGGCTCATGCCTATAATCCCTGTATTTTGGGAGGCTAAGACAGGAGGATTGCTTGAGGCCAGGAGTTCAAGACCCGCCTGAATGGTAACATAGCAAGACCGTGTTCCTATAAATTAGCTTGGCATGGTGGTGCACACCTGTAGTTCCAGCTACTTTTGAGGCTGAGGTGGGAGAATGATTTCAACCCAAGAGTTTGAGGTTTCAGTGAGCTATGATAATGCCACTACACTCCAGCCTGGGGAACAAAGATGGACAACTGTCTCCAATAATAACAAAAGAGAAATTAATATAAATAGGTGCATATAGTATGAAGGCTATATTAATAATAACGTAAAAGTAAATTATATTAATGAAGTAGATTTCAAATGTTCTCACCATACACCAAAAAAAACCCCAGTAAGTATGAGAAGTAATTGACATGCTATTGAGCTTGATTTTGGTAATTTTACAGTGTGTGTGTGTGTGTGTTTGTGTGTCTGTGTGCATGTGTGTATATCTCAAAACATCATATTGTGCACCTTAAATATATAAAATTTTTGTCAATAATATGCCAATAGAGGTGGGAAAGTATTAAGTATAACCAAAACAGTATCTAGCCACATATAAATTTCATTTAAAACTCTTTAAAATAAATTCTAGATTAAATTTAAAATCCAAATTGACATAATTTTTTTTAGTCAGGGAGGTTAAAATGAGCAAGCATGGCTTAAAAGCTAGAATTGAATATTTAGCTAAAGTATCATTCATAAACAGAGTAAGTAAAATATTTTCAAAAGTAAAAACATTGAGAGATTTGATTACCGAAAGAAGATTTTTAAAGAGTATACTTCAAAAAGAGAGAAATATTTTCTTGTACAAAGTTAACATACAAATAAAAGTGTTAAAGACTTGATGTTGAAATGTCAATCTATGGTTGACATTGAACAGAAGAAACTACATAGTTCTTAGATGCCTCAGTTTCAGAAGCATAAAAATATAATAAAAGTATAATTCCCTGAATTTTATTTAAACTCAATAAGCTAAATTTGGGGCTACTTGAACAATTTAACTATAGAATGAGTCTACTTTTTAGAAATATTTTTCATCACCAACACATTAAAAATTTATAACACTTTAATTTCATTTTCTGGAGAATATTAACTCTTCTTCTATCAGAACTGATTTGTACCAATGGAACAAGAGTGGCATAGACATTGCCTACAAGTTTCTGGATGCTCAGGATGACTGGGTTATATGTCCATAACAGCGCTGAAGATGATGAGATGATAAGGTTCACCCAGTACATGACCACAAAACACCTCACCAGTGGCAGGATGATCTGGGTAACCCTTTTCTCTGGTGAGGATCTTGGGGAGTGACTGGTACTGTGAAGATGCTGGAATCACCTCTGATGCTTGGACAAAAAGATCACCATGTATGCACTTGACAGCAGTGTAATCCTACAAGGAAGACATCCCTGGATAATGTCAGAATAAAAAACACTCCCCACATGATGGGCTTCATGGGAGAAAGTGAGCAGTATTTACTGACCTTAAGTAAATTGGTCTGGGTCACAATGGAAGAAGCCACAGTGAAGAATATTATGTTACTACTGAAAGACAAATTGAGGGAACAAAAAAAAAAAAAAAAAAAAAAAGGAAAAAGGAAAAAAGAGGACACTGACAATGTTATTCATAAATTTATGTTTAAAGCTTGCCAACCAGAAGTTGCTGAGGCTGATTGTGCTGGACTGGTGTATACTCAGGAGACAGGTGGTACAGATATATAGGCCCCTCATCACTTTGTTTATGTTGATCAAGGGCTTGCATTTGAAGTTATTCCCAAAATGCAGTGATTCAAGCATATCTGGAGGCAAAACATCCACTACAGTGAGGATCATCACTGCCTGAATGAAGGCCAAGTGACAGCTGATCAAGTCATATGGCTTAGGTTTGTGATCCTGAAGGAGTGTGAAGATGTGGAAGAAAAACAAAAAGGTGTTGGCTGAAAGTCCAATGGCAGATTCAGAAAAAAAAAAAAAAATTAAGCATAACTGAAGTGAAAAGTGTGTTCATATTAATGACAAAAATAAACATATTTCATATATCTGGGAACAAAACAATGGATCTCACATTATCAATGTTTGTTCTTTAGTGTCCAAAATGATCACATCATTATTTTAATTTTACCCACTTCTTCTTGGTTAACTATATCATTTAAATTCTGCATAATCCAATCTCTGCTCTGTTTTCTACACCAAATAACTTATATATGTAAAACATCAACACATTCATAATTATGCCTGAGTAGATACACAATTTCTAAACTTCTATTATACCTATGCCTCAACTTTTAGAAATCATATCCTTGTTGTTTAATATTTCTGCATTCTATATTAAGCATCTAGAATGGTAAGGAACATATAAAATTGCTCAATGGTGTTTGCTCAGTTAAATTAAATAAAAATTTATTCTAATAGGAAAGAATCACCAATAAACAAATGCTAATATCTAGACGACTCTTTCTCACATCCCATCACTTTGATAAATCTCATTTATTCATCACTCTCCTGTGATTTTGGACTCGGTAATTCTACTGAATGCACTATAATAATTAATGATAATACCCTTATTTTCAATCAGCTGATTCTCAATCTTGATTTCATCTGAAACCTTATATTTCCTTTGCCATAAACTGTGAAATATTCTCAGTATCTGAGAACTAAAATGAACATACTTAAGGGACATTATTGCCCCTTCAAGATTATATTGTGTGTTTACCAATAATCTAATTATTTTACCTAAAAATGATGCTGATTTTCTAGAAGTTTATTTTTCATCCCAGAAATATTGTATGAGACTCTCTTCCTCTCAGTACAGGAGCGCCACCTCTCAATTATCAAGAAAAAAATTGCCACTTTAGTCGCTGCTTGACAAGCATGAACTTGCACCTAAATAATCTATGTTGATTCTTTTCCTGAGACATCGCTTACTGCAGGGATACTCTCAAATGCCTAGAAATTACTATCTGCAATAGTAAAGGTAATTCCCCTAAAGTTTTCTCAGAATTTCTCCAATACCGGAATATCTTGTAAAGTTTCACAGAATAATGATGCCGTTACTGTCTCATGTTATTTAGCTTGGGTTCGGACATCATTATTTTATCAGTTGAATTTAATCAAGAACTAAGAACAGTTTAGCTTCATGACATGGAGAAATAGAAAACCACCACCCTCACTCAGATTCTTATGAGATGAAGGTGTGTCCATCTCTATATTCAAGGACACTTATTACTGTACTGTCCCATAAATGTAAATATGTAAGCCAAAGCAGAAATGTTGACAGCATTCTTGGCTAATAATCAGGCTAGGCTGATTAATGACTGAGGTAGAAAATTGCCTTAAAGCCACCTGATTCATATATGAAATGTTATAAGACATATGTTGTATAGTTAATTAAATAATTGTTACTTTTTTAAAGGCTTAATCCAGTAAGAGAACACGTTTATTTTAGCTGCAAGAACCAAACGACAGAGAGCTCCTACCAGCATACAGTGACACCCTTGGCACAGTTTGGTTCTACTAGCAATTTAGGAGCAGAAATAGTAGGATCATATTAAATTAATGACTTAATGTTCTCTAAATATTAGGATTACACTCCATTACCAGTAACAGAATAGTTGGGTGTGGATTAATGATATGTGTACAATGATTTATTGACTATATTTATGTAATTTTATCGATATACTCCATGTTATAAACCATACATCAAAAAGAAATGATGTAAATAGTTAGATAAAATAACATTGATAATGTTAGCGTTTTCTTCTCTCACTACCAACAGATATTGAGCTCACCCTCTCTAATTAATGCCCTTCCCTCTGTTAAGTGGCCATCACACACTGAAAAGGACTTGACTTTCTGAATTATCAAATGGTGTATTTCTCCATGAGAACCTGAAGGGCATTGCTACTGAGCCTAGACAGGAAAGAACCATGGTCCCCATGGAACAGGTGTACAAATAATTACTTTTAATAATAAATTATTTTTATTGTATATTTAAAAAATATATCTCAGTTGACACAACTGAACTGATTGTTGTCTTCAATATATCAGAAGTGTTTTATTCAAATTTTAAAGTCTGCATTGTTAATTTCTTCTAATGATTCTGGAAAATTTATTATGAAAAAATCATGGAATTTGCAGTAACAGGATGACAAACTGGGAGAAATCAAATAAATAAAAAATCCATGGAAGTTGTTTACACTTTGGTCAGAGTGCAAAATTAATTGAGTTTTATTTGATACACTAAAAAAATAAAATCTGAACACATTTTAGCTCTCAATATGAGAAATGACAACTAGATACTGCTAGGGCTAAGGGTAAAGCTATTCTCAGAAATCACACAATGCAAATTAAGTTCACTATCATTTTACTGACTTTAGTTTTAGGCTGTTCTCAATATTATAAGTCTCAAAGTGTAGACATAATCATGGATAATGATGGGGAAAATAACACCATTAAATGCGCTGGGCAAAAAAAAAAGACTGATCATAACATATGTGGGGTTAGATCAGACATCTGAAGAAAAGGTAAGGCATATAATGAAAGAAAGAAGTCATTTATAAGAACCCAAGAACTATTTGTATAGAATGAATATGTTCCATTGAGGAGAAAAAGTAGTCTGGTAAAATGTATTTTTTTACCCTCATCACAAAATTTAACTTTTAAAATGGTTTTATTTTAGAAATAATATTTGAATAGTGAGTGATCTTTTCACTTTGCCTCCTGTAGACTTAAGAATAAAATCTATTTTTAAAAACTGTTTTGTTATATTAATAAAAAGTGTCATTTTAAACATACATTTTTTTTTCCATATTAGTTGAGGAACCCTGTAAGACCTATGATTGGTCATAATAACAAAAGTAATTATGAGCATTTTGGGTGTCAACTTGAGGGGGTTGATTGATAAATGGCAATAAGTGGCAACCTCAAAAAGTCAGATGACAAATTTAGAAAATAAAAACTCATTTTTCACTAAAATTAGTTTCATAAACATATCTTTTTAAAATACACAAATGCCAGAAGAATAACTAGATAAGCATCAAATGTTACTGATTTACTGCAGTGCATCAACAATTCTCTAGAAATTAAACTTAGTGTGGGGTGCAGCTGAAAGTACAACTCTTGCTGACAAGCATATTGCTAATTCTGAGGCATTTAATTCTCAGCTGTACTAGGGGAAAGCATAGACAGGGAAAGTGTCACTGCTGAATTAGGAGGCAGAAAAATAGCTGGAGAGAGTTGACCACAAATTGTATGATACCAATTTTGAAAACCCTACAAATACTACAGGAAAATTTTTAGTTTCTATTTTGTTTATTTTTTTCTCACCATCCCAACCAAGACGACATCAATTAGTAGACACCCGTCTTTACTAAAGGCTTGAAAGTTTTAATTTTACCCATTATGTCCATATATATTACAGTAAAGAGATTGCAAGTCATAGCTATTAACTGTGTCAAACATTAAATTTGGAGGGATAGTTCCAACTGGGAAATTGAAATGTGAAGGAATGCATTCTTTTCTGTGTACACTAATTAAAAGCAATTGAACTTCTTTCCGATATTATCCTCCCTCAGTGCATAAAATGCAGACAGAACATTTGAAATGCTTTAATTAATTTATTTAATGTTCACAAAAATAATGATTCTGTGCTTTTAACTTTTCTGGAGAATTCTATGCCTTCATTGAACACAAATTTTTGACCTGAGTTTAGGCTGCTGGCCTAAAAACAGATACATGTGCCCCACTGCTATCACTGCCAGAGCCCAAAAGCTAGTTCTCTGGTGTCCAAGTCCCCAGGTAAACTTCAGCACAACTTCAACTAGTATCTACACCCTAAGCCACTGAGGAAATCACAGAAACCACTGCTCCTATGTACTGTCAAAGAAGTCATAAAAAATCACACTAACACAAGCACACAAAATCAAAGCCAGAGTAATTTCTTCAGTCAACAACATACATATATCCTTAGGAAAACATATCTTTCTACAAACGCAATTTTAAAAAATTGGAACACAAGGTATGCACATATCAATAGAATGACACAGGAAACATAAAAAAGCAGGGAAATATGACACCACCAAAGGACCACAACAATTGTCCAGTGATATAGTTTGGATGTGTGTCCCTGCCCAAATTTCATATTGAAATGTGATTCCCAAGGTTGGAAGTGGGGACTGGTGAAAGGTGACTGGATCATGGGAGTGGATTTCTCATGAATAATTTAGCACCATCCCTCTTGGTACTGTCCTCATAATAGTGAGTGAGTTTTCATGAGTTCTGTTCATTTAAAAGTGTGTAACACCTCCCCTTTGTTCTATTGCTCCTGCTTTCATCATGTGATGTGTGTGCTCCCCCTTGATCTTTTGCCATGATTGGAAGCTTCCTGAGGCTCCTCCAAAAGCAGGTGTCACTATTCTTCTTGTAATGTCTGCAAAACTGTGAGCCAATTAAACTTATTCTCCTTATAAATTACCCAGTTTCAGATATTTCTTTACAGCAATGCAAGAACATGCTAATACATTCAACAACAGACCCTAATATAAAAAGAATTGCTCAGAATGCCACATGGGAAATACAAAATGTTGATTTGAAAGAAGCTCAATGAGATACAGGAGTGTAGGGAAAAGAAAAAAGATCAGACTGTTACTGTGTCTATGTAGAAAGGGAAGACATAAGAAATTCCACTTTGACCTGTACCTTGAAAAATAGCTTTGCTTAAATGCTGTTAATTTGTAACTTTGCCCCAGCCACTTTGCCCCAGCCACTGTGCCCCAACCTTGTGCTCCCAGAAACATGTGTTGTATGGAATCAAGGTTTCAGGGATCTAGGACTGTGCAGGACATGCCTTGTTAACAAAATGTTTACAAGCTGTATGCTTGGTAAAAGTCATCGCCATTTTCTAGTCTCAATAAACCAGGGGCACAACGCACTGTGAAAAGCCACAGGGACCTCTGCCTTGGAAAGCCAGGTATTGTCCAAGGTTTCTCCCCATGTGATAGTCTGAAATATGGCCTCGTGGGATGAGAAAGACCTGACCATCCCCCAGTGCGACACCCATAAAGGGTCTGTGCTGAGGTGGATTAGTAAAAGAGGAAAGCCTCTTGCAGCTGGGATAGAGGAAGGCCACTGTCTCCTGCCTGCCCCTGGGAACTGAATGTCTTGGTATAAAACCTGATTGTACATTTGTTCAATTCTGAGATAGGAGAAAAACTGCCCTATGGTGGGAGGTGAGACATGTTGGCAGCAATGCTGCTTTGTTATTCTTTACTCCATTGAGATGTTTGGGTGGAGAGAAACATAAATATGGCCTACATGCACATCCAGGCAGAGTACATCCCCTTGAACTTAATTGTGACGTAGATTCTTTTGCTCTCATGTTTTCTTGCTGACCTTCTCCCTATTATCATCCTGCTCTCCTACCTCATTCCTCTTGCTGAGATAATGAAAATAATAATTAATAAAAACTGAAGGAACTCAGAGACCGGTGCTGGTGCAGGTCCCTGTTATGCTGAGTACTGATCTCCTGGGCCCACTGTTGTTTCTCTATACTTTGTCTCTGTGACTTATTTCTTTTCTCAGTCTCTTGTCCCACCTGACAAGATATACCCACAGGTGTGGAGGGGTAGGCCACCCCTTCACAAGAGAAATCTAGAAACAAATACAAAGAAATAATAAAATCAATTCAGGATAAGAACTGAGAAATTTACCAGAGAGATCAATATTTTAAAGAAAAAGCAAGCAGAAAATCTAGAACTAAAAAATTCATTGAAAGAAATACAAAATACATTGAAATCATTAATAATAAAATAATCAAAATAATAAATCTCAGAAATTGAAGACAGGTCTTTTGAAATTATCCAGTCAGACAAAAAACAAACAAACAAACAAACAAACAAAAAAAAAAAAACTAAGAATGAGCAACATCTTCAAGATGTCTGGGACTACAGAGTGATGGAACTTATGAATTATCAGTATTCCTGAGATCATGCTCTATTAGTCCATTTTTGCACTGCTATAAAGAAATGCCTGAGACTGGATAATTTATAAAGAGAAGAGGTTTAATTGACTCACAGTTCTGCAGGATATACAGAAAGCATACTGGTTTCCGCTTCTAAGGAGGCTTCAGAAAGCCTCCAATCATAGCAGAAGGCAAAGGCGGACTGAGGCACATCACATGGCTGGAGTAGGAGAAAGAGGCAAGGAAGGTGCACATTACACACTTTAAATCAACCACATCTCACAATAACTCACTCACTATTACAAGAACAGCACCAGAACAGCACCAAGGAAATGATACTAAGCCATTTATGAGAAACTGCCCCAGTGATCCAATCATTTTCCACTAGGCCCCACCTCCAACATTGGTGCCCCACCTTCAACATGAGATTTGAGTGGGGACGCAGATCCAAATAATATCACCCTCAGATGTAGATAGACCAAAACTTTAGAAAATATATGTAAGGAAATAATCAATGAAAACTTCCCAAGTTTATCAAGAGAGTCAGACATCCAGATACAGGAGGCCCAGTGATCCCCAGGAAAATACGTTGCACAAAGGACTTAATCATGGCATATTGTATTCAGAATATCTAAAGTAAAAGTGAAAGTATTTTAAAATTAGCAAGAGTAAAGTATCTAGTCACCTATAAAGGAAACTTCATCAAACTAACAGCAGACTTTCCAACAGAAACCTTGCAGGCCAGAAGTGAATGAGATGGTATCTTCACAAAGTGCTTAAAGAAAAACACTGTCAGCCAGAAGTGTGTCTTTTTGATAAACTTCATAAATGAAGGAGAATTAAAGTTTTCTCTAGACAAGCAAATGCTAAGAGACTTTGTCACCACTAATCTAGTCCTACAGGAAATGCTCAAAAGGGTCTTAAACATGGGGGAAAAAAGGTTGATATTCACAAAAATATACAAAAGATATAAAATTCACAGTTTGTATAAAACAATTGCACAAGGAGCAAGGGAAAAATATAAAATGGCAACATGACAGAATTTCATCAAACCAGAAAGACAGAGAAAAATAAAGAAAAAAAGAAGTTATAAAATAACTTGAAAACAACAATATAACAGGAACAAAATCTTATATATCAATGTTAACCTTGAAGATAAATAGAATAAATGTTCTACTTAAAGGATGAAGATTGGCAGAATGAATTTTTTAAAACCATAGCATAATTATATGCTGCCTGTAAGATACTCATCTTACCCATAAAGACACATATAAACTAAAAATAAAGAGGTGGAAAAAGATATTCCACACAAATGAAAATCAACAGTAAGCAAGACTAGGTATACTTAAAAACTGTACAACAAAAATCGTTTTAAAGAAGACAAAAAAGGTCATTATATAATGATAAAGAGATCAACTTGGCAAGAGGATATAACAATCCCAAATACATATACATCCAACATCAAGCACCCAAATTCAGAAATCCAATATTCCTAGACCTGAAAAAAGAGATAGACACAATACAATAATAGTGGGGGAATTCAACATCCTGCTCACAGCACCAGACAGATCATCAAGACAAAAACTAACAAACGTTGGTCTTAAATTAGACTTGAGACCAAACGGACATAATAGACATTTACAAAGCATTCTACCCAATATATATTCTTTTCATCAACACATGGAACATTCTCTTAGACAGACTACAAGTTAAGTAACAAAACAAGTCTTAAATTTTTAAACATCAAAATCATATCGTGTATCATCTCAGGCTACAGTGGAATAAAGCTAGAAATCAACAGCAAGAGGAACTTTGGAAATTATATAAATACATGGGAATTAAATAGCATGCTCCTGAACAGTCACTAGGTCAATAAAGAAATTAAGATGAAAATTAAACATTTTTTGAGACAAGTGAAAATAAAAACGCAACATACCAAAACCTACGATATACAGCAATAGCAGTGCCAAGAGGGAAGTCTTAAGATTAAATGCCTATATCAAAAAAGTAGAAGGACCACAAATTTACAAGCTAATGTCACACCTCAAGCAACTAGAAAAAGAAAAACCAAACCCAAAGTTAGCAGAAGAAAATAAATAACAAGGAACAGAACAAAAATAAATAAAATAGAACCCCCCAAAAATACAAAGGATCAATAAAACAAAAAAATTAGTTCTTTGAAAAGATATACAAAACTGATAAACCACTCGCTAGACTAAGAAAAGAATAAGGACCCAAATAAGCACAATCAGAAATGACAAAGGAGACATTACAACTGATACCCCAGAAGTACAAAAGGTCACTAAATACTATTACAAACAAGTATTTACAACTTAGATAACCTAGAGTAAATGGATAAATTCCTGAAAACACACAATTTCCCAAGATTAAACCAGGATAAAAGAGAATTCCTGAACAGACAAATAATTGGTAATGAGATTGAAATCAGTAATAAAAAATCTCTCAACAAAAAAATCCCAGGATCAGGAGGATTCAAAGCCAAATTACACCAAACATACAAAAAATACTAATACCCATTCTTTTGAAACTATTCTAAAACATAGATAAGAGGGAATCCTCAACAAAACACTAAAAAATGTAACCCAACAGCACATCAAAAAGATACTACATCACGATCTGGTGGAATTTATGCCAATGGTGGAAGTTCAACATATGGAAATCAGTAAGTATGATATATCACATCAACAGAATTAGAAACAAAAACCATATGATCATCTCAACAGATACAAAAAAGGCATCCAATAAAACTCAGCATCCCTTCATGATAAAAATCCTCAACAAAGTAGGCATAGAAGAAATATACCTCAACATAATAAAGATTATATACGACAAACCCACAGCCAACATCATACTTTTTAAAAAATAGAAACCTTTCAGATCCTCCTGTGCATCATTCATCTATAATAATATTGTAGTATTTCTGCTTATTTCAAGAGGGCAGTTGATTAATATCAATCTCTTTTCCTTTCTCCCACCCAAATCAGAAGACCTTTCAGAACAGGATTTTCTTGTTCACTTGTTTTACCTACATCCTTAGCAACTAGCACAGGGCCCTAAATAGGGAAATTTGAAAATACATTTAATGATGCTGGTAGAAATATTTCTGAGGACATGTTTTGTGCATAAGGAAACGAGTAAGAAGACTTTTTCCTCACGTTTTGCAAAGACCTCAATCATAAGGCTAAAATATGCATTACCTAAAGTCTATCTCATTTTAAAATAATTCTATCTCATTTTTAACAATTTTAGATTCAGGGGGTACCTGTGCAGGTTTTTTATATGGGTATATTTTGTGATGCTGAGGTTTGGGCTTCTAATGATCCTGTTGCCCAAGTAGCAAACATAGTACCCCACAGGTAATCTCCCAACGCTTTCTCCCCATCCTCCCTTCCCTAATTTAGAGTGTCCCATGTCTACTCTTCCCATCTTTGTGTCCATGTGTACCCAACAACATTATATCTAATATGGGAAAATTGAAAGCATTTCCTGTAAGAACTAGAACAAGACGAGGATGCCAACTTTCACTACTCTTACTCAACACAGTACTGGAATTTCTTGCCAGTGCAATCAGGCAGAAAAAAGAAATAAAATGCATTCAAATTGGAAAAGAGGAAGTCAAACTATCCCTGTTTGATGATGATATAATATTATTCCTGAAGAGCCCTACAGATGCTGCCAAAAATTCTTAAATTTGACAAAGGAAGCAGTAAAGCTTCAGGATAAAAAATTAATGTACAAATATCAGTAGTGTTTATAGACACCAATAATGAGCCAGCCAAAGACCAAATCAAGAAAAAAAAATCCCATTTACAATAGCTACAAAAAATACCGGGGAATATCTTTAACCTAGAAGCTGAAAGACTTCTAGAAGGAAAACTATGAAACACTGATGAAAAAAATCCTAGATGACATAAACAAATGAAAAACCCTCACACTTATAAATTAGAATATGCAATATCATTAAAATGACCATACTGTTCAAGGCAAACTACAGATTCCACACAATCCCGATCAAATTACCAATGTCAGTTGTCACAGAATTAGAAAAAACAATCCTAAATTTAATATGGAACCAAAAAAAGGGCCTGAATAGCCAAAGCAATTCTAAGCAAGAAGAACAAAGCTGGAGGCATCACATTACCTGTCTTCAAATTATGCTACAAAACTATAGAAACCAAAACAGCATGGTACTGGCATAACATAGACACATAGATCAATGAAGCAGAATAGACAACTCAGAAATAAAGCCCCATATCTACAAGCAACTTGTCTTTTAAAAAGTCAACAAAAATATATTCTGGGAAAATAACACCCTATAAATCACTGGTGTAGTAAAATTGGATAACCACCTGTTGGATAGTAAAACTGGACCCATACCTCTCAACATATACAAAAATAAACTCAATATGGATCAAAGACCAAAGTGTAAGACCTGAAACCACAGAAATCCTAGAAGAAAACTTAGGAAAAACTCTTCCAGACATTGGTCTAGGCAAAGAATTTATGACGAAGTCCTCAAAAGCAAATGCAACAAAAATAAACAAATGAGACAATTAAACTAAATTAAACTAAAAAGTTTAAACTAAAAAGTTTAAATTAAACTAAAAAGTTTCTGCACAGCAAAAGAAATAATTAACAAAGTAAACAGACAATCTACAACAGACAATCTACAAAGGGGGAAAATATATTTGCAAACTGCATCCAATAAAGGGCTTCCATCCAGAACTACAAGGAATTCTAACAACACAACAACAACAAAACAACAAACAACCCCATTAAAAAGTGGGCAAAGGATAAAACAGATATTTTTCAAAAGGGTACCTACAAGCTGTCAACAAACATGAAAAATGCTCAATATTTCTAATCAGAGAAGTAAAAATTAAAATGGCACAATATAATCTTATACCAGTCAGAATGGCTATTATTAAAAAGTAAAAAAAAAAAAAAAAAAAAGATGTTGGTGAGGATGTGAAGAAACGCGAATGCTTATATACTGTTGGTAAAAATGTAAGTACAACCTCTATGGAAAACAATATGGAGATTTCTCAAAGAACTAAAAACAGAACTACCATTTGACCCAATTCCTTCACTGGGTATATACCCAAAGGAAAAGAAATCAGTATATCAAAAATATAACTGCACTCATGTTTATCACAGCACTATTCACAGTTGCAAAGAAAGAAATAAACCTAAACGTCCATCAATGGAGAACTCGATATAGAGAATACTACTAAACCATAAAATCATGTCTTTTGCAGCAGCACTGATGGTATTGAAGGCCATTATCTTAAGTGAAAAACTCAGAAACAGAAAGTTCTAATTTGATTACACTGTGGTCTTAGAGACAGTTTGTTGTGATTTCTATTCTTTTGTATTTGCTGAGAAGTGCTTTACTTTCAACTATGTGGTAAATTTTGGAATAACTGCGATGTGGTGCTGAGAAGACTGTATATTCTATTGATTTGGGGCGGAGAGTTCTGTAGATGTCTATTAGGACTGCTTGGTGCAGAGCTGAGTTCAAGTCCTGAATATCCTTGTTAACCTTCTGTCTCGTTGATCTAATATTAACGGTGGTGTGTTAAAGTCTCCCATTATTATTGTGTGGGAGTCTAAGTCTCTTTGTAGGTCTCTGAGGACTTGACTTAGGAATCTGTGTGCACTTGTATTGGGTGCATATATATTTAGGATAGTTAGCTCTTCTTGTTGAATTGATCCCTTTACCATTATGTAATGGCCTTCTTTGTCTCTTTTGATCTTGTTGGTTTAAAGTCTGTTTTATCAGAGACTAGGATTGCAACCCTTGTTTTTTTTTTTTTTTTTGGTTTCCATTTGCTTGGTAGATCTTCCTCCTTCTCCTTATTTTGAGCCTATGTGTGCCTCTGCACGTGAGATGGATCTCTTGAATACAGCACACTGAAAGTCAAATACTACATGCTAACTACAATAAACAGTGTAGAGAAGACATTAAATGACCTGATGGAACTGAACACCATGGCACAAGAACTACGTGATGCATGCACAAGCTTCAATAGCCAATTCAATCAAGTGGAAGAAAGGGTATCAGTGAATGAAGATCAAATGAATGAAATAAAGTGAGAGAAGTTTAGAGAAAAAAGTAAAAAGAAATGAACAAAGCCTCCAAGAAATATGGGACTATATGAGAAGACCAAATCTATGTTAGATTGGTGTACCTGAAAGTGACAGAGAGAATGGAACCAAGTTGGAAAACACTCTTCAGGATATTATTCAGGAGAACTTCCCCAACCTAGCAGGGCAGGCCAACATTCAAATTCAGGAAACACAGAGAACACCACAGATACTCTTCAAGAAAAACAACCCCAAGACACATAATAACCAGATTCACCAAGGTTGAAATGAAGGAAAAAATTTAGGGGCAGCCACAGACAAATGTGGGGTTACCCACAAAGGGAAGCCCAACAAACTAACAGTGGATCTCTCAGCAGAAACTCTACAAGCCAGAAGAGAGTGGGGGCCAATATTCAACATTCTTAAAGAAAAGAATTTTCAACCCAGAATTTCATATCCAGCCAAACTAAGCTTCATAAGTGAAGGAGAAATAAAATCCTTTACAAACAAGCAAAAGCTGAGAGATTTTGTCACCACCTGGCCTACCTTACAAGGGCTCCTGAAGGAAGCACTAAACATGGAAAGGAACAATCAGTATCAACCACTGCAAAAACATGCCAAATTGTAAAGACCATTGATGCTAAGAAGAAACTGCATCAAGTAACGAGCAAAATAATCAGTTAACATCATAATGACAGGATCAAATTCACACATAAAAATATTAACCTTAAATGTAAATGGGCTAAATGCACTAACTAAAAAACACAGACTGGCATATTAGATAGCATCAAGAACCGTCAGTGTGCTGTATTCAAGAGATCCATCTCACGTGCAGAGACACACATAGGCTCAAAATAAGGAGAAGGAGGAAGATCTACCAAGCAAATGAAAACCAAAAAAAAAAAAAAAAACAGGGGTTGCAATCCTAGTCTCTGATAAAACAGACTTTAAACCAACAAGTTCAAAAGAGACAAAGAAGGCCATTACATAATGGTAAAGGGATCAATTCAACAAGAAGAGCTAACAATCCTAAATATATATGCACCCAATACAGGTGCACACAGATTCCTAAGGCAAGTCCTCAGAGACCTACAAAGAGACTTAGACTCCCACACAATAATAATGGGAGAATTTAACACACCACCATCAATATTAGATCAATGAGACAGAAGGTTAACAAGGATATTCAGGACTTGAACTCAGCTCTGCACCAAGCAGTCCTAATAGACATCTACAGAACTCTCCGCCCCAAATCAATAGAATATACAGTCTTCTCAGCACCACATCGCAGTTATTCCAAAATTTACCACATAGTTGAAAGTAAAGCACTTCTCAGCAAATATAAAAGAATAGAAATCACAACAAACTGTCTCTAAGACCACAGTGCAATCAAATTAGAACTCAGGATTAAGAAACTCACTTAAAACTGCAAAACTACATGGAAACTGAACAACCTGCTCCTGAATGACTACTGGGTAAATAGTGAAATGAAGGCAGAAATAATGATGTTCTTTGAAACCAATGAGAATAAAGGCACAACATACCAGAATCTCTGGGACACATTTAAAGCAGTGTGTAGAGAGAAATTTATAGCACTAAATTTCCAGAAGAGAAAGCAGGAAAGATCTAAAATCAACACCCTAACGTCACAAGTAAAAGAACTAGAGAAGAAAGAGCAAACAAATTCAAAAGTTAGCAGAAGGGAAGAAATAACTAAGATCAGAAGAGAACTAAAAGAGATAGAGACCAAAAAAAATAAAAACCCTTCAAAAAATCAGTGAATCCAGGAGCTGGTTTTTTTAAAAGATCAACAGAATTGAAAGACTACTAGCAAGACTAACAAAGAAGAAAAGAGAGAATAATCAAGTAGACACAATAAAAAGTGATAAAGGGGATATCACCGATGATCCCACAGAAACACAATCTACCCTCAGAGAATACTATGAACACCTCTATGCAAATAAACTAGAAAATCTAGAAAAATGGGTAAATTCCTGAACACATACATCCTCCCAAGACTAAACCAGGAAGAAGTTGAATCTCTGAATAGACCAATAACAGGCTCTAAAATTGAGGCAATAGTTAATAACCTACCAACCAAAAAAAAATCCAGGACCAGAGGGATTCACAGCTGAATTCTACCACAGCTTCAAAAAGAAGCTGGCACCATTCCTTCTGAAACTATTCCAATCAATAAAAAAGACAGAATCCTCCCTAACTCGTTATATGAGGCCAGTATCATCCTGATACCAAAGTCTGCCAGAGACACAACAAAAAAAGAGAATTTTAGACCAATATCCCTGATGAACATCAACATAAAAATCCTCAATAAAATAGTGACAAACCAAATCCAGCAGCACATCCAAAACCTTATCCACCACAATCAAGTCGGCTTCATCCCTGGGATGCAAGTCTTGTTCAACATGTACAAATCAATAAGCATAATCCATCACATAAGCAGAACCAATGACAAAAACCACATGATCATCTCAATAGAAGCAGAAAAGGCCTTCAACAAAATTCAACAGCCCTTCATGCTAAAAACTCTCAGTAAACTAGGTATTGATGGAATGTATCTCAAAATATTAAGAATTATTTATCACAAACCCACAGGCAATATCATACTGAATGGGCAAAAACTGGAAGCATTCCCTTTGAAAACTGACACAAGACAGGGATGCCCTCTCTCACCCCTCCTATTCAACGTGGTGTTGGAAGTTCTGTTCAGGGCAATCAGTCAGGAGAAAGAAATAAAGGGTATTCAGTTAGGAAAAGAGGAAGTCAAACTGTCTCTGTTTGCAGATGACATGATTGTATATGTAGAAAACCCCATCGTCTCAGCCCAAAAACTCCTTAAGCTGACAAACAACTTCAGCAAAATCTCAGGATACAAAATCAATGTGCAAAGATCACAAGCATTCCTATAGACCAATAGCAGACAAACAGAGAGCCAAATCATGGGTGAATTCCCATTCACAGTTGCTACAAAGAGAATAAAATACCTAGGAATCCAACTTACAAGGAATGTGAAGGACCTCTTCAAGGAGAACTACAAACAACTGCTCAAGGAAATTAGAGAGGACACAAACAAATGGAAGAACATTCCATGCTCATGGGTAGGAAGAATCAGTATCATGAAAATAACCATACTGCCCAAGGTAATTTATAGATTCAATGCCATCCCCATTAAGCTACCAATGACTTTCTTCACAGAATTGGAAAAAAAACTACCTTAAAGTTCGTATGGAACCAAAAAGGAGCCTGCATTGCCAAGACAATCCTAAGCAAAAAGAACAAAGCTGGAGGCATCACGCTACCTGACTTCAAACTATACTACAAGGCTACAGTAACCAAAACAGCATGGTACTGGTCCAAAAACAGAGATCTAGACCAATGGAATAGAACAGAGCCCTCAGAAATAACACCACACATCTACAACCATCTGATCTTTGATAATCCTGACAAAAACAATAAATGGGGAAAGAATTTCCTGTTTAATAAACAGTGCTGGGAAAGCTGGCTAGCCAAATGTAGAAAGCTGAAACTGGATCACTTCTTTACACCTTATACAAAAATTAATTCAAGATGGATTGGAGACTTAAATGTTAGACTTAATACCATAAAAACCCTAGAAGAAAACCAAGGTAATACCATTCAGGACATAGGCATGGGCAAGGACTTCATGTCTAAAACACCAAAAGCAATGGCAACAAAAGCCAAAAGAGACAAATGGGATCTAATTAAACTTAAGAGCTTCTGCACAGCAAAACAAACTACCATCAGAGTAAACAGGTAGCCTACAGAATGGGAGAAAATTATTGCAATCTACCCATCTGACAAAGGGCTAATATCCAGAATCTACAAAGAACTCAAACAAATTTACAAGAAAAAACCCCATGAAAAAGTGGGCAAAGGATATGAACAGACACTTCTCAAAAGAATATATTTATGCAGCCAACAAACAAACAAACAAAATGCTCACCATGACTGGTCATTAGAGAAATGCAAATCAAAACCACAATGAGATACCATCTCACACTCGTTAGGATGGTAATTATTTAAAAGTCAGGAAACAACAGACGCTGGAGAGGCTGTGCAGGAATAGGAATGCTTTTACACTGTTGGCAGGAGTGTAAACTAGTTCAACGATTGTGGAAGACAGTGTGGCGATTCTTCAAGGATCTAGAACTAGAAATACCATTTGACCCAGCGATCGCATTACTGCGCATATACCCAAAGGATATAAATTATGTTACTATAAAGACACATGCACATGTATGTTTATTGTGGCACTATTCACAATAGCAAAAACTTGGAACCAACCCAAATGTCCATCAGTGATAGACTGGATTAAGAAAATGTGGCACATACACACCATGGAATACTATGCAGCCATAAAAGAGGATGAGTTCATGTCCTTTGCAGGGACATGCATGAAGTGGGAAACCATCATGCGGAGCAAACTATCGCAAGTACAGAAAACTAAACACCGCATGTTCTCGCTCATAGGTGATAACTGAACAATAAGAACACTTGGACACAGGGCGGGGAACATCACACACAGGGCCTTGTCATGGGGTGGGGAACAGAGGGAGAGATAGCATTAGAAGAAATACCTAATGTAAATGATGAGTTAATGGGTGTAGCAAACCAACATGGCATGTGTATACCTATTTAACAAACCTGCACATTGTGCACGTGTACCCTAGAACTTAAAGTATAATAAAAGTAAAAAAAGAAAAGAAAGAAACCATAAGCCTGTGAATCCTTCACCAGCAACCAAGGTATCCAGGTTTTCTCTTCAAAGTTGACTAGAAGGCTGGCATGACTCAGGGAGAGAAAGAACAGGCAGCGTTCCCACCTGAGAGCCACACAGTGAAGGGGAACCCCCTCCCCCTAGCCAAGGGAGGTGGTGAGTGAGCCAAGGGAGGCGGAGCTTGCAGTGAGCCAAGATCACACCACTGCCCTGGGTGACAGAACGAGACTCCGTCTCAAAAAATAAATAAACAAATAAAAATTAAATAAGTAAATAAAAATTTTACTGACCAACATGGTGAAACCCCGTCTCTACTAAAAATACAAAAATTAGCCAGGCGTGGTTGTGTATGCTTGTAATTCCAGCTACTCAGGAGGCTGAGTCAGGAGAATTGCTTGAACCTGGGAGGCAGAGGCTGCAGTGAGCTGAGATTGCACCACTGCACTCTAGCCTGAGTGACAGAGTGAGATTCTGCCTGGGTGACAGAACGAGACTCCGTCTCAAAAAATAAATAAACAAATAAAAATTAAATAAGTAAATAAAATAAAAAAAAATCTGTTAAATAATCCTATTGCATTAAAGAAAAATATTAAAAAATCAAACAACAAACAAGGAACATTTTCCAAAATATCTTGCTAAATTAGAAGTGAATGCTGATTTACCTGTTACCTATAGCACAGGTTTTCAAATTCTCTTAAACAATGTTATGTACTTTTGAGTAGAACCCTAAGGAGTCACTGTGTATATGTGAGAGTGGGGAGTTGGAGTTGTAGCTCATCTTAAGGAAACTGAAAATGCCGAACTTTGAACTTTTTCCTGGAGTTTTGATTACTGCAAATATAACTGCTAGGAACCTCATATGTAAATATATATGTGTACATATTGTATATATATATTTTGTTGTGAATATACATGTAAATAGAATTGCTGGATCATAATCATGTTTAATTTTTGAAGGAACTGCAAAAAGCCAAAATGTTTCCCGAAGTTGTTCTAAAAATTATCTACTGAAACCATCTGGGCCAGGACATTTTTTTTTTATATAAGCTTTTAAATCACAGATTGCATTGATTTAACATTTAAGACTACTCAGGTAATCCCAAATGTGTTGGGGGAGCTTTGGCAGTTGGTGTTTTTTAAGGAATTGAACAATTTTCTCGACTTTTTCCTAATTTATGTGCACAGAATTGCTGGTAGGCTTCCCTTATACTCATTTTAATAAATGTAGGATTTCTAGTCAGATCATTAGGACCTATCTTTGTTTCAGTGATATTTTTTGCTCTGAAGTCTACTTTTTCTTATAGCCACTTCTGCTTTCTTTTTTAAAATGAATGTTTTCTTGGTATATCTTATTTATCCTCTTACTTTCAACTTACCTGTGTTGTTATAATTAAAGTAAGCTTCTTGTTTTGTAAATATGGTTGTACTTGGAGTTACTTTTATTTACCACATTCATTTTAAATAGTGGCAGGATTTAAAATGTGGCAGGATATGAAATTCCACTGGTTTAGCACACATCGAGATTCAAAGACATCAATTAGAAATTTCAGAGTGTGTTTCATGGTCTTACAAGAAGTGGAAAGTCATTTACAGATATTTTCTAGTTTAGTAATTTAAAAAAGCACCCTTTGGAATTCAGCAGATGATACATCTTTAATTAGTGTTAAATGTAAGCAGTGGCCTATGCTGAGCCCAAAATTCTCTGAAATTGGTAATTACTGAATTTCACAATTGTAAGGTGAAGTACAAGTATACTATGGGGCATAGAAGAGGGCTGATTTTATGATAGAAAAAATAAATCAAAGAAATAAAACATTCCCTTAGGATCATCTTAATACTTTATGTAGTAAAAAATTCAAAAAGAAATTATCAGAAATTCTACATTCATATACATATCCACATGAATGTCTTTACATTTTTTCTAGTTCCAAAGTATTAAGTTAATCATACTTTTCAGAGCGTGACCCAAGAAAGAGCTCTTTTCTGTGTATGTATGCACATAGACATACATGTATACATCTATCTTTCCCGTTATCTTCTCCAATCATGTGATAGGTGTTTGAATTCTCATAATATTACATTTTAATAAATGTGAATTTTGTAAACTCCACTTTATCTCTGTTTACTTTCATGTTTAAAAACTTTTACTTAATTTTTTTTTTTTTTTTTTGAGATGGAATCTCACTCTGTCACTCAGGCTAGAGTGCAGTGGTGCAATCTCAGCTCACTGCAGCCTCTGCCTCCCAGGTTCAAGCAATTCTCCTGACTCAGCCTCCCGAGTAGCTGGAATTACAAGCATACACAACCACGCCTGGCTAATTTTTGTATTTTTAGTAGAGACGGGGTTTCACCATGTTGGTCAGGCTGCTCTTGAACTCCTGACCTCAGGTGATCTGCCCACCTTGGCCTCCCAAAGTGTGTGAGCCACCATACCCAGCTTATTTAAAATT
>NW_022300644.1:0-3459 GCF_002776525.5 Piliocolobus tephrosceles
CTCACACAGTTTAGCTTCTGTTTTTATTGACCTGTATCATGACACTCTTTTTGCTTAGTCTGTGAAGGGATATTCAGAGGTGCTTAGAGGCTTACGATGAGAAAGGAAATATCTTCAGATTGAAACTGGAGAAAATCTTTCTGAGGAGCTGCTTTTTGACATGTACATTAAACTCACAGAATTCAACTCACAGAATAACATGTGCATTCCACTCATCTTTCTTCTCCTAGAGGATGCCAGAATCCCTTTTGGAGAAGAAGTTACCAAGAGAAATTCAGGAATATGGGGATGACTATGGTAAAAAAGGAAATATCCACAGACAGAAACTGGAAAGAAGTTTTCTGTGAAACGACTTTGTGTTAGATATATTTATTCATCTCGCACAGTTAAAACTTTTCTTATATAACCCAGTTTGGAACCTCCGTTATGCACATATCCATGAAGGGACATTCGGGAGCACATTGAGGACTACGTTGAAATAGGAGATATCTTCAAATAAAAAGTGGAGACATGCTTTCTGACAAACGACTTTGTGATGTATGCATTCCAGTCAGGGAGGTATACCTCTTTCCTCACAAGGCAGTGTTTGAACACTATTCCTGTGAAACCGAAAAAGTGATATTACGGAGCGCATTGAGCACTATGGCAAATAGTTAAATATAGTGAAATAAAATGGTGGAAGAAGCGTTCCAAGAACCTGCACTCTGATACGTGCATTCAATTCACAGAGTTAATTCTTACTCTATGTTGCCCAGTTTCGAAACTCTGTCTTTGAAAGATCTGTGAATGGATATTTACTTATGGCCAGAGGCTTGTCATGAGCCAGGAAACGTCTTCAAATGAAACCTGCAGAGAAACTTTCTGAGCTACTGCTTTGCGATGTGTGTATTCATCTCATAGAGTTAAACCATTCCTTGGATTGAACAGCTTGAAATCACTGTTTTTGTGGAATCTGAGGAAGCTCATTTGAGAACCATCCTTAGAACATGGTGAAAGAAATATCGTCGGGTAAAATCCAGAAGGAACCCTTCTGTGAAACTGCTCTGTGTCATCATAATGGCTCCCACTCTCTTAAGCCCCACTTTTCATTGAGCAGTTTACTACCACTGAGTATGCTTAGCATGTGATGGGATATTCGGGAGCACTTTAAGGCTTAATGTGAAAAACTAAATATGTTCAGATCAAAACTGAAGAGAAGATTTCCGAGGAACTGCCTTGTGACGTGTGCATTCCACTCACAGTGTTATAACTCTCTTCCCTTACAGCATTGGGGAAACCCTTTTGGAGAAACAGGTACCAAGTGAAATTCGGGAGCATGTTGGTGCCGATGGTGAAAAGGGAAATAGCCTCAGACTAAAAGTGGAAAAAGCTTTCTTGGAAACTATTCTGTGATATGTGTAATCATCTCACAGAGATAATGCTTTCTTTACATTATGCAGCTACGAAACTCTCATGGACGGCTCCACGAAGGGACCTACAGGAGCACTTTGAGGACTATGGTGAAAAACGATATATTTTCAGATCAGAACGGGATAGAAGCTTCCTGTGAATGTGCTTTTTGCTATGTTTATTCATCTCACAAAAATGAAGCTTACTTTACATTACTCAGCTTGGAAACTCCCTCGTGGATGGATCTGTGAAGGGATATTTGGGATCACATTCGTGCCTATAGTGAAATAGGAAATATAGTCAGATCAAAACGAGAGAGAAGCTTTCTGAGAAACTGCCTGCTGACGTGTGAATTCCACTCAGTGAGTTATACCTCTTTTTTCACAAGGCAGTCTTTGAACACTGTTGTTGAGAAACAGAAAATGTGATATTTCAGAGTGCATTGAGGACTCTGGCAAATAGTGAAATATACTGATAGAAAATCGAGGGAAAAGCGTTCCAAGAATCTGCTCTCTAATATGTGTGTTCACTTCACAGAGTTAATGCTTACTCTCTTTTGCCCGGTTTCGGGACACTGTCTTTGGAGCATCTGAAAAGGGGTATTTAATGATGCCTGGAGGCTTGTAGTGAGAAAGGAAACGTCTTCCCATGAAACCTGCACAAAAACTTTGTGAGCAACTGCTTTGCGATGTGTGTATTCGTCTCACAAAGTTAAACTGTTCTTTGGATTGAACAGCTTGAAATCACTGTTTTTGTGGCATCTGAGGAAGGACTTTTGGGAACGATCCTTAGAACATGGAGAAAAAAATATCCTCAGTTAAAATCCAGAAGGAAGCTCTCTGTGAAACTGCTCTGTGTCACCTTAATGGCTCTCACTCAGATAAGCCCCTCTTTTCATTGAGGAGTTTTCTAACCTTGTGTATGCTTAGCATGTGATGGTATATTCAAGAGCATTTTGTGGCTTATGGTGAAAAAGTTAATATGTTCAGACAAAGCTGGAGAGATTTTACCAGATAATATTTCCTTTTGCATGTTCTAAGTATCGTTCCCAAATGTCCTTCCTAAGATTCCACAAAAACAGTAATTTCAAGCTGTTCAGTCGAAAGAATGGTTAAATTCTATGAGACGAATACATACATCACAAAGCTGTTGCTGAGAAAGTTTCTCTACGTGTTTCATCAGAAGACGTTTCCTTGCTCACCACAATCCTCAGGGCGTCACTCAATATTCCTTCACAGATTCGTCAAAGACAGAGTTTCGAAACTGGCAACATAGAGTAAGCATTAACTCTGTGAAGTGAATGCACATATCAGAGAGCAGATTCTTGGAACGCATCTTCCTCGATTTTATTTCGGTATATTTCACTATTCGCCATAGTCCTCAATGCGCTCCAAAATATCACTTTTCGGTTTCACAGGAACAGTGTTCAAACACTGCGTTGTGAGAAAAGAGGTATAACTCCCAGAGTGGAATGCATACATCACAACGTCGTTTCTTAGAAACCTTCATCCACTTTTTATCTGAAGATATTTCCTCTTTCACCATACACCTCAATGAGCTTCCGAATGTCCCTTCACGGATCCATGCATGACGGAGTTTCCAAACTGCGTAATATAAAAAAAGTTTTAACTATGCGAGATGAATAAATATATCTAACACAAAGCACTTTCACAGAAATTTTTTCAGTCTTGTCTGAGGATATTTCCTTTTTTTAACCATAGCCATCCCTATACTCTTGAATGTCTCTCGGTAGCTTTTTCTCCACAAGGGATTCCGACATCCTCTAGGAGAAGAAATGTGAGTGGAATGCACACGTCATTCTGTGAGTGGAATTCTGTGAGTGGAATGCACACGTCACAAAGCAGCTCTTCAGAAAGCTTCTCTCCAGTTTCTATCTGAAGACGTTTCCTTTCTCACCGTAAGCCTCAAAGCCCTCCTGAGTATCCTTTCGCAGACTAAACAAAAACAGTGTTATGATGCTGCTCAAGGAAAAGAGAAGCTTAGCTGTGTGAGCAGAATTCACGTGACACAGAGCAGTTTCACAGAAAGCCTCCTTCTGGTTTCTCTTGG
>NW_022300648.1:0-14228 GCF_002776525.5 Piliocolobus tephrosceles
AAAAAAAAAAAAAAATAAGTAAATAAACACAACTTTCCAGGAAAGCTCTGACCCACTACACCCACCCCATGTCCACAGGGCTGAACATGTCCCCACCCGTGCCACACACACACACACACAGGCTGCACAGGCTGCACAGGCACACATGTGCACACACAAGCAGAGAGCCGCAGTGGTGTATCCAGAGGAGGGAGGTGCCCAGGGACAGAGGGAGAAGAGAGGCAGCGAGTCCTGCCCGTCTCCCACCGCACCTCCCCATGTCCCACCAGTTGAGCCCGTGTTCCTGGCCTGTTCCTGGCAGCCCCTGTGCCAGATAAGAGCCTGGAGAGATGATTTGGTGAATGGGGTGGGAGAAGGCTGGGGCTGCCATGGAAAGAGCCAGAGTTTGAGGTTCAAATCCCACAGCCCCGACATTCCGCACTCCAAGGTTCAGAGAAATGACTTAACCTGGCTGAGCGCAGTTTCCTTATCAGATAGGCAGGTCAATGAGACCACCGTCATGGGCTTGCCGTACCTGGTATGTAGAAGGTGCGAGATACATGTTTTGGGAAGGCATCTAGCAGCCTGTAGCAATGTAGTTTGGACCAGACTATACATCCCAGCCTATGCACTTCCTAGCAGGTCATTTGCCATCCCCCACCTGAACCTCAGTTGCTGCATGTATAAAATGGGGCTAGTCAATGATGCCTCTGCCTGGTCTATCTCGGACGACTGTAGTGAGGCTGGAAAAAATGACCCTGTGAGGAGTGGTTTGGTCCTGTGGGGGAGCCCCACGGGGCAGTGATGTTGGGGGTCAGGGAATCGCTGGCAGCTACCGTTTCCCCCATCCTCTCTCCTCCATGAGAACACCCCTCCCCCACCCGCCAGGGCACCCACCAGCTATTGTTTGGGGTCCAGTGGAGAAACTGCCCCAGGGCATGCATTTCCAGAGTAGGGAAAGGCTCCAGCCAGAGGGGTGTTGGAGGCCGGAGCTGGGGGACGCATTTTCATATGGGGGTTGGAAGGACTGCTCCCTGGAACTGCCTAGGACCCATCTGCTGAGCAGCTCAGCCAACCACAAATGCAAGGAACACCCCATGGCCAGTCTCAGACCAACAACAACCATGACCATTATTAACCAGTGCGTACTAAATACCAGGGGGTGTGCTGAGTGCTATCTATGCATCATCATTTCACCCTCCTAATAAACTATGGGGTTAATGCTGTTATTATAATACCTATTTTTAC
This sequence comes from Piliocolobus tephrosceles, assembly GCF_002776525.5. NCBI lineage: Eukaryota > Metazoa > Chordata > Mammalia > Primates > Cercopithecidae > Piliocolobus > Piliocolobus tephrosceles. The sequence continues at coordinate 1,228 of NW_022300648.1, forward strand.
ATATGATGAAACAGACTCAGAGAGGCTGGCTAACTTACCCAAGGCCACACAGCTAGAAAAGGGTGGAGCCAGTTTTGCTGCCCAAATCTGGCTGTCCCCTGAGTCCTGCCACCTCCCATACATCCTGGGCCAATCTCAGAGAAGGTCACAGACAGAGCACACACTGGAGGGACGGGGTGCCATGCTGTTGGGGACTGGTCATAACATGGGGACAGAAGGCAGACCTGTGCACCATCAGGAGACCTAGTGCTGCTTTGCCCACTGGCGACTCAGTGACCTTTGGCCAGCCCCTTCCCCACTGGGCCTCAGTCATCTCGTCTGTAAAATGAGAGGGTTGGGCCACGTCCCCTGGAGGCCCTCTCTGCCTCCGATTCACTCCACCACCCCACCTCCAGCAAGTTGATCATCTCATGTCTCATGTAGGATGTGTTCATTTCACAGCTGTCTAACCAACGCTTCTTTTTTTTTTTTTTTTTTTTTTTTTTTTTGGAGGGGGTGTCTCGCTCTGTCGCCCAGGCTGGAGTGTAGTGGCCGGATCTCAGCTCACTGCAAGCTCCGCCTCCCGGGTTCACACCATTCTCCTGCCTCAGCCTCCCAAGTAGCTGGGACTACAAGTGCCCGCCACCACACCAGGCTAATTTTTTGTATTTTTAGTAGAGACGGGGTTTCATCGTGTTAGCCACGATGGTCTCGATCTCCTGACCTCATGAATGTCCCTATTCTTGTTGTAAACTTTTAGGGAAACGAGTCACAAAAGTTGAGTCCCTACCATATAATGTTCTTCTCTTCGCTTGTGTTGAACATCCCCACAGGCTCCCTGGAGCAGCTCCTGCTCCTGGCGCCCCAGGCTTCCGCCCTCGAGCCACAGGGGCCCACAGAGCCCCTCATCCCGCTGCCTCCAGTTCATCTCTGCCAGGATGCCGAAGTGCCCCTCGGCTCTCTGTCTTGTCATTCCTCACCCCTGTGTCTTCTTCTGGACCATCCCGGCAAGGACCAGTGAGTCTTTCATGAGGTGGGTGCAGTGACCAGGATGGCCAGCAGAGGCCGCAGGGAGATGTGCCCCCAGGGCATGGCAGGTGGAATCCTGTTGTGTTGGTGCCCTTGGCAGCCTGAGTGTGAGGACAGCATGGTGGCAGCCAGAGACCCGCATTTTGGGTCTGACTCTTCTCCTCTGTGGGCCTCAGTTTTTCCATCTGTAAAGTGGAGGGAGGTGGCTTGGAACCCCTGGATGGTTGCTAGGCAACTTTGCTGCATCAACATCCTGGGGACCTTTCTGATTGATGCTGGGTGAAGGGAACTGTCTTGAACTCCCTTTGGCAGAAAAAATTCACCCAGCATCCTTAGGCAATGGAGCAAGATTACTCCAGGGCTCTTCCTCAGACGTGACTGAGAAAACAGAGCCCACTAGGCACCAGCTTACAGAGGGGACTCACCCCTGGGAGAAAGCAGGGCTTCAAATCAGGCTGCCCATGAGCTGCCTGCGGTGATGTGGGACACGGAGAGCCCTCTGGGCCTCCGGAGGGCCCTCATGGAGACCCCTCCGGAGGCCCAGAGCCCAGGTGATGGGCGGCAGCCTCCTGGAGTATGTTTCTGTCCATCTCTGGAAAAGCCCAGGCAGGCCTTGGTGGGAAGAGAGAACACACACCCTCCTGCCCTCCACAGCTGCGGACCCTGGCAACAAGCCTGGAGGCCCAGTCATCCTCCTTGCTCAGGGGGACTCTCCTGCCCTAGTTCTCAGCCCTGCCTCTCCACCAGCTCCTCATTCTGGACTGAGCTAGGAGAGCAGGGTAAAGGCCTAGGGATTTCTTCAAAGATGCATAGCATGGGGGCTCGAAGACACTCCAGAGAACAGGACCCAGGACCCAGTCCTCACAAGCACAGAGAAGACCCCCCCTCCCCCCCCCCCCCCCCCCCCCCACTCTTCATACCCAAAGCATTAAAGGACAAGACACAGGCATGACACTGGTGGAGAACATTCTCTACAAAAGTGGTAATGAGCCTGCAGGAGGGATTCGGGGTACAGTGGTGGGCACACAGAGCCTGCTCCACCCCAGCACCAGCAGAATCAGGAGGGGCTGCGGCAGTAAATGGACAAGGAATGGGAGAGAAGGGGCAGCACCTGGGGCTCTGGGAAAAACAAGTCGGCACTTGGGGGTGGCCCCAGGCTCAGGCCCTGAGAACAGGGAGAAGCGCTGCAGCGGGCTCCAGATAGCTGCGGCAGGCAGCCAAGCCCTCAGTGTCCTGCAATAGGACAGGGGCCCTCTCCTCCATGCCCCCGCTCTAGGCATGTATATGGGAATGGGAACCCCCGGACAGACCAAAAAGAGGCCTTTGAGGGCTCTCTTTCCCCTACCCCAGCCCAGGGGGCCCCGGGAGGAGCTGGGGGCTGTGGCCATGCTCCCAGCAGGAGCTGCTTCCCAAGCTGAGGTCAGGGATGGGGGGCCATGGCTGAGAAAGGAGAGCACCTCTGCATGAGGTGCGAAGGGGCACACACATGTCGGCGGGCTCCTGAGGGACTCTCCCGTATCTGTGACCTCGGTCTGGCTGGAGAGCTCTGGGGGCACATGTCTGAGGACACATGCTCTGACCACCCTCTGAGCTAGCCTTTCCCCTGGTCTCACCACTATCACAGGGCTGGGACACAGGCGAGCTCTCCCTTAGCCCTGATCCAGCAGCCCAGCCCCTCTTTGGTAAGGAGGGAAACTTACCAAACAACACCCAAGGTGAGCACGCACACACACATGCATGCACACACACACACATGCATGCACACACACACACACATGCATAAACACACACAAATGCGCGCACACATGCACACACATGCATACACACACACAAACGCGCGCACACATGCACACACATGCATACACACACACAAACATGCGCACACATGCACACACATGCATAAACACACACAAACGCGTGCACACATGCACACACATGCATAAACACACAAACACATGCGCACATGCACACACGCATGCACACACACATGCATGTGCATGCACACGCACACAATACACACACAAGCACACAAACCACACACATACACACACATGCACGCACACACATGCATACACGCACACACACAGCCCTGGTGACCTGGGGACAATCTGCAGTTTAGATTATCCACTTTCTCCGGTGTCCATATCGCAGGACTTACCCAACCCAGGCCCAACACCCAGCCACACCCTGTTCTGCCTGTTCCAGGCCTGGGAGACTGAGGAGGTTGGTGGACACCTTTCTCTAGCCCAGCGCATGCCTACCAGGCCTGGAGGCTATAATACTGCAGCCTGTTGGTCTAGCACCTTGCATCTAGTGCCCTGGCCCTCTGGGGTCCCTGGCGGGGCCAGGCTGCACAACGAAAAAGCGTGAGGCTGGAGGAAGACAGGCCAGGCTCCATCCCTGGATGAGCTGGGAAGGGCGTCAGTACCCCCACCCCACCCCAGCCTGGCTCTCCAGCTCCGGGCCTTGGCCACTGGGTGAAGGAGGGGATGCTGGCTGTGCTTGGAATGGGTGCAGACTGAAAGTTGGGGCATTTGGCTGAAGAGTCTAGCTGAGGAACTTTCCCTCTGGAGTGGACCGGAAGAGGGGAGGCAGCCCAAACTCTTCCCTTCACAAAAATGCAGGAAGTGAGCAAGTCCCCGGCGTGAGCACAAAAGAACAAGACCATCAGGGGAGGGGTGGGAAAGGCCACGGCGCCCGGGACAGGCACACACTCTGGCATCCACCTCCCACACTTCCATCCAGTTCCAATGCCCCTGCCCTCCCTCTGGGGTAAGCCTCCCCCAAGTCTACATGTCCTTTAGGGCTGCTCAGAGCGGGTGGCTCAGGGCCTTTGAAACCCCTCAGAACTGGAGGGGACATTCTCTTGCCCCTCTGGTGCCTCCAGGCTACACCCTCTGCTTCAAGGTGTGGACAGGCTTTCAAAGGAGTCGACCCACGTGGTCCTTGCTCCTGGGGAAGGGGGCTGCGGGGCTGGCGACTGTGAGGACCTTGAGGCCCCACCATAGGTTGTGGCAACTTGCAATTCATTTTGGTCTGGGGAGAGGAACCCCCTGTTATCTGTGGAGGAAGAGACAGAAAGAAACAGATTTCATGTGAGGTCCTTTAGAGGCATCATTTTCACCCAGGATAGCCATCTGCACAACTTAGCCTTCCCATCTCTCAGCAGGTTGATGGTCAGGGATGGAGAACACCAGCCTACGGGAGACCTCCCCATCCCCAAAACTCTAAACCAGCCTGCCTCCCCCCACCCATCCCTGCCCCAGCCATTCAGGACCCAAAACTCTAAACCAGCCTGCCTCCCCACACCCATCCCTGCCCGGGCCATTCAGGATAAAGGCCATAGATACCTAAGAGGAAATGAGGACAGCGTTTGTTGGGCTTGTGGGATGCTGCGGGGGAAGGGCCAGGGCAGGGGCTGGCCACAGCATGACCATTGTGGCAGCAGCCTTGGCCAACTAGGACGGGCTTTGGAACGTGAACTCTGCCTCCAGGGCTGCTGCTGACCCTCTTGGGAGCATTTGCCCACGTTCCTGGTTGCAGAGTTCAGGAACAGCAGGTAAAACATCTGCCTAAAGCCGGCCGCAGTGGCTCACGCCTGTAATCCCAGCACTTTGGGAGGGCGAAGTGGGCGGATCACCTGAGGTCAGGAGTTCGAGATCAGCCTGGCCAACATGGCAAAATCCCGTCTCTACTAAAAATACAAAAATTAGCTGGGCATGGTGGTGCACCCCTGTAATCCCAGCTACTCAGGAGGCTGAGGCAGGAGAATTGCGTGAACCCGGGAGGTGGAGGTTGCAGTGAACTGAGATTGTGCCACTGCACTCCAGCCTGGGCAACAAGAGGGAAACTGTCTCAAAAAAAAAAAAAAAAATCTGCCGGAGGTCTTGGGCAACTGAGAGGCCCTGCTGACTGCAAGCCCTGCATCCCATGGGAGCCACCTTGACCCCAGGCTCTAAAGCCATGCAGACCAGGGATCAAGCCCAGCTCCATGCTGAGCAGCAGCAGGACCTTGAGGTGAGCTATTCTAACTGTCTGAGCCTCCACTTGCTCATCCGCTATAAAATGGGAACAATATAATCCACCAATACAGTCCGGGCACATGGCTTTTAGAGGGATTAAGCAAGAGAACGTGTTCAAGGGCACAACCCAGCACCTGGGAGGTGGGAGGGCTCAAAAACACCCCAACTGTGATTCCCGTGACTGTTGAAACTCATTGACACTAAGACGACCATTTCCCCACATGTTGATGTCCCCAAAATCGAGGTGCACTTTACACTAGCTGTGATAAGAATGCCTCGGGTCATCATTAAATTGGCAACTTCTTTTTCTGAGCTGGTGGTAAATAAAATAAGGGGGCCTTTTATCATCGATGGCCCCATTTCGATTTTATGAAATACAGTAGCCCCCACCCCCCACTCCTGAATAGGCAGATCTGTACTCCCTCCCCAGGGGCCTTCCAACTCCTGTTCCTCCATCCCCCTGCCAGGCTGGACACTCACAGCTCTGTGTCCTCCAGGGCCGGCGGGCGCTCCATCGCCTGCCGCCGCCTCCTCACGGCCCCCAAGATCTTCTTTCGGGGCCCCAGGGGGACGCTGATGCTGCGGAGGTCGAGGTCAGAGCACAGCATCAGAGCCTCCAGGTCAATCTTCTCCTGCCGCAGGAGGGCGGCAAAGTCCTCCATGTGCAGAGAGGCCAGAAAGGTCTCCAGCGGGCTGGTCTCGGGCTCCAGGTCCTCGTCCAAGCCTAAGTCCAGCTCGTCCCAGGGCAGCTCCTCCCCACAGCTGCGGTCCTGCAGGCTGTTGGCACTGCCCAGGCTGTCATCGTCCAGGCTGGGGGAGCTCTGCAGCCGACGCCGAGGCGCTCCCATCCCGTCCAGCCCCCCATCCTCGCGGCCCAGTCCGTGCAGCCCACTGCTCAAGTAATTTCTGCGGAACACCATGGTGCCCAGGCCGGGGCGGGTAAAGAGGGAGTCGTGGCCTGAGTCGGTGCTGACCTCCGAGTGGGCAGGCTCGGCTGCCAGCGTGGCACGGGAGACGCTGTCCTCGTCCGAGAGGAACATGTCCCGGAGCGGGGCTCGGCCCCACTCCTTGGTATTGGCGTAGGTGCCCTGGCGCACGAACATCACGTCGTTGCCCAGCTGCAGGCCCGAGAGCGAGCGGGCGCTCTTGCGCCCATCCTCGGAGACTTTGAAAGTGCCTTCGCCGCCCTGCTTGCGCCGCTCCAGCTTCTTCTGCATCTTGGTCTTGCCCCTGGCCGTGCCGTGCAGCGTGGCCTGCGAGTACGGCAGGTGGCTGCCCAACGCCAGGTGCTGCAGCCGGCGGCTCAGGGTGCTGGACGTGAGGCTGGAGAAACTGAGGGTGTCGGAGCGCTCGGCCAGCTCGCGCCGGTAGCGCCGCTCCATGCGTTCGTGGTGCTTGCGCTGCAGCTTGGCGCACTCGCGGATGCGCCGCTCCGCCTCGCGGAAGGCCTTGTCCTTCAGCTTACCCACTAGCTTGGGGTTGAGGCTGCTCTGCTTGGCCGCGATGGAGTCCAGGTAGCGCACGCATTCCATGTGGCCCTTCATGGCAGCCATGTCCAGTGGCGTGTGGTAGTCGTTGTCTAGGCACCAGATGTTGGCCCCGAAGGACACCAGGAAGGACAGGCAGTGCAAGTGGCCATTGGAAGCTGCCAGATGCAGGGGTGTGTTGCCCCAGATGTCACACTTGTCCGGGTCACCCCTGCAGGGAAAGCATCCAGGAGGGACCAGTGATGAGTCCTGGCTGGGGATGGAGGTGGAGGGAGTGGAGGGGGGAAGGGCGCTTCCCCACTGTCACAGCAACCCCCAAAGGGACCGTGGGCCTGAGGCCTCTTCGACTCCAGGAGACCTGCAGGCCTGAGCCACCCAACAGGTGAGCCCAGGGGTGAGCCCAGGGGAAAATGGCCCCAGGCGTGCAGGGGGTGGGGTGTCAGAGAAGGCGGGACTGGGGCGGGGCCTTCCCCAAGCTAACTGAGGGCTGGGAATCTCAGGGGATAAATATTTGATGCCCTGAGAGAAGGGAGTAAATTATTCATGAGGCCCAGCACAGAGCTGGCCAGAGCACTGGGGGGCCAGGGCCGCGTCTGGGTCTCTAGGCAGGCATGGTGGTGTGTGGCTGCATGTGCCGAGTGACTGTAAAAGAGAACAGACGGGAGGGTGGTGTGTACCGGGCCCCAGCCCCGGGTGAGCGTGTGTGAGGTATGGGCTTGTGTGTCAGCAGGCAGGGCCCCGTCTGCAGGGAGCAGGGCCAGCCCTGGCAAGCCCGAGTGTGAGAGGAAGTGTCGGGCCTTGGCCTGGGCCAGGAGGGGAGTGCGGGGGCAGCCAGGACTGGAGGGGAGGAGGAGGGAAATCAGCTGCCCGCGCTTCGCACTCCGAAGCCCTCCCTTCCCCAGGCTGCCCCCTCTTTGGTATCCCTGCAAGGCTGTCTCACTTGAGCCTGTCCAGGGACCCCCGACAGCCCCCACAAGCACCCCTCACACCAGACTGTGTCCCTCAGGGCAAGCTCCCAAAACTCCTCCGGAGCTCTCCCTCCCTTGGGGGCCCAGCACAGCACCCCTGCCCTGCACTAATGAGGCCACGAGGCCAACCCCCAGGGCTGGGGGAAGAATCACTCCCTTGTCTCAACAGCTCCCCACACACTCGCTCCTGGGCCTCCCCTCCTGGCCACCAAGTCCTACAGGCCAGTGTGGGAAGGGCCTGCCAGCACCCGACTCACACCCCAGCAAACACCAATCCTGGTCTCTGGAGGAGTTGGGGCTTGGTGTACCCAAGGGGAGACCTCCTCCCCTCCTCCCCTCCTCCCATGAGCCTCTCTGAAGGGATGGCAGGGGACAGTGTCACTGTGTGCTCTCCTGGGGTGAGGAGGGGCCAGTCAGCCTTGGCCTCCCAGGACATGGCTCAGCTGCCCAGGCTTCGAGGCTGCTCATACCTGATGCTGGACCCAAGGAGCAGCCCAAGGAGAGGGCAAGAGGGAGGGGTCTCCAGCACCCACTACATGATCAGGCCATAGGCCAGTGCCTGGGCCCCAGCCCTCTCTCCCATGACCTGAGACTTCATATCAACCCTCCTGGGGTGTCCTGTCCACCCCTCATCCTGTCCAGGCCTCCCTGGTGTCCAGACCAACCTGACTCCTCTTTATAAAGCCACTGGGGCTGAGGGAGTTGGTCATAGTCATTTGACTTTAGCCCAAGGAACCCATGTCAGTGGCTCTAGTCTTGGAGGTGGCTTAAGTGCCACCTCCAGGCCCCTTCCCTGGCGCTGACACCTGCACTCTATGCCCATCCCTTGCCCTAGGACAACTCCAAAGGGAGGGGGAGGGGAGAGAGGCCCCTTCAGGGTGACCACATCACAGTCTCCCCATTGCTTAGCTGTGCCTGGCTGTCGGGGAGGGACTTGGAGAGAGTTAATGGGGTGGCTGAATCAGTGACATTTGGCGCTCTGGACAGTGTCCATAAATCCCCGAAATAAGCAGGGTGATGGCAAGCTCTGTGTGACACCAGCCTGCCAGGGAAGGTGGGTGCTGGCTGGGAAAGCCCTTTGGATCCAAGGCTGGGGAGTGGGCAGTGAAGACCCCACCCTTTCTAGCCCCCACTGCTGGCCCCTGGAGACTTCCCAGCCTTCTCTCCGAATCTCATTAAGCCCCGCGCTCTTACTTCCGGGGGACCCCAGCCAGGGGATCTCTCCCACCTTCCCCTCACTCTGCAGCAACCCCCCATAATCAGGAACCCCCAAATCCCGGTTTCTCCCCCTCCTAGCCCCAAATCGAGGTCACAAGTGTTACAAGTGTCAGATGCCTCTGCTTGGGTCCCCCTCCACGTGTGTCTCTCCCACAAACGCCAGGGTCTAAGGGTCCACCTGTCTGCAGGGGAAGGAGGCAGCTCAGAGGAGGGGTGGACGATGGATCCCAGGGAGTCTGGGGTGGTCTCAGGGGTCTCAAGGGCGCTGGGTGGGGCGTACTCACCCGCGGCTCACAATGAGGCGCAGCGACTCGAGGTTGCCGTGGTAGGCAGCCCAGAGAGTTGGGGTCATGCCATCCTCGTCGGGGGCATTCAGCTCCTTCCGGGTGGCCTCCTTGAGGAGCTCCAGGTAGCCATCCCGGGCTGCCCGGTGGTACTGGTCGTTCATGGCGCCCGAAGTGGACGGAGTGGGCGGGGGACACTGAGAAAGGCCCCCCGCAGGGGAGGGCGGCGGGGTTAGGGCTGAGGCATGAGGTTGGGGGAGGGGGCCGGGCAGGGGCCGGGGCCGCCAGCCCCCGCTGCCGCAGACGGAGGGTGCGGAGCGCCAGAGCCGCGACTACCGGGACATCTGAGCCGCTCACCCGGCGGCGGAGGGGGGCGGTGGAGGAAGCCGAAATCTCCCTCTGTCCAGGGAGCCGCCCCCGGTCTTCCCCTGGGTCCTAAACACCCTGCATGCACCTCAACGCACGAGGGTGACCCACGCAAGGCCCTGCCCTCCTCTTCAAAAGTGCCCACCCCGGGGCCCCGCCCTGTGACGCCCAGTCCGGGGACAGTCAGGGGTCTGTCCTCACTAGAGCCTGGGGCGCTGTGGCTTCCTATTTCTCCACCTGTCAGTGGAACGAGCCGAGAGCTGGGGAGGGGTGCCGGAGGGCGGGGTGGGTGAGCCATCCTGAACCCCAGGACAGTGGACCTAAGAAGGGGCACCAGCACCGACCGCAGTATGATCAGCGAGTGGGACAGGCCAGGCCGCCGCCGCCCGCACGGAGTCCCTCGACCGCGCTCCAGCAGAGGGCGCTAGAGGACAGGCAGCGGCTCCGTGCGCCGCGTGGAACTTCGCACCCAAGCCCCGGACTTCGCAGCATCCAGCAGAGCGCGGGCCGGCGGGGGCGCGGGCAGGGCAGTGGGATAGAGGAAAAAAGAGCTTGGATCACTGCGAGGGTCGTAGGGGAGAGGGGGGCTGGGGTTCCCATCCCGAGCAGGAGCAGAGGAGCACAGGATTCAGGGTGCGCCGCGGCTGGAGGGCGTCAGGGTGCCCGCGGGCTTTTGGGACGTCTCTTGAGCTTAGCTCTCGGGGCTCTGGGCGCCTGGAATGCTGCACGCCAGGGCGCGGTGGGCACCGGAGGCGGGGTGCCCTCTGGGTGCCTCAGTGCGGGGCCGCGCCCGATCCTGGCCGCACCAGGGTGACGGAGTGGGGTCGCCTCTCAAAGGGTAAATATGAATCTTGCCTTATCTGGCTCCCCCGGGCTCTTCCCTAAATTCACCTTGGAGAAAGATGGATCATGTGAGCGGGACTGAGAGCTTTATGGAACCAAACTCCCGCGGCTGTAAATCACCCTGTCCTCCTGGGTATAAAGCGCCTGTCCATCCCGGCGTGGGAGAGAGGAGACGTTCACTGTCCCCTGACCCCCAGCTCAGCGCCGGCTCCAGGCCCAGCCAGGTGGGTGCCCCGGGCCAAAGGGCAGTCGGACTTGGGGAGTGGGGACCTTGGAGGGGTCCAACCGGGTGCTGCCGCTTCTCCTTTCTTCCTGTCCAGTGAGAGGGGCAGGTTCCGTGTTTTCTCTTCCCCTTTCCCAGCGCTTCCTCTAGCACCCGAAGCCCCCACCCTGCGGGTCAGGAACTCCCTAGTCCCTAAATTTAGGGATGAGATGGGGGAAGGAGAGCTGTCGGGATTGACCTAGCGTTTTGTCCGCTCCTCCCCGACAGTAATCCCTCTAGCCTTCTCCAGTCGCCCCCGCCATGTCCGAGGAGCTGGCCCCGGGCCCCAAGGAGAGCCCCCCGGCGCCGCGGGCGGGCCCCAGGGAGGTGTGGAAGAAGGGCGGCCGCCTGCTGTCCGTACTGCTGGCCGCAAACGTGCTGCTCCTCGCCTGCACGCTCATCAGCGGGGGAGCCTTCAACAAGGTGGCCGTGTACGACACCGACGTGTTCGCGCTGCTCACCACGATGATGCTGCTGGCAATGCTCTGGATCCTCTTCTACCTCCTCCGAACAGTGCGCTGCCCCTGCGCGGTACCCTACCGGGACGCGCACGCTGGCCCCATCTGGCTCCGAGGTGCCAGGGGAGGTGGGGGCGAGGTGGGGTGGGCACAGCAGGGAGCTGCAGGCTAGGGCTCTCACAGGAGTTGCAGAGCGCAGGGTGACATATAAGGATGAGAGTTTGCCTAGGGAGGACCAGGAGGACCGGAGGGTGAGGTGGGCTGCAGTTAAGGATAAAGAGGAAGGGAAGGGGTCCTAGGGAGGGGATAAATAGAGGGATGGGGCGGGGCCTCTTTGTCCCCTGGTCCGAAGATTGGAGAAGGCTGGCTGAGGGAGGGCCTTTGATGGAGAGCAGGAACCAGAAGACAGCAGTCATTGAAAGAGCCCAGCCAGGGCCCTTTGCGGTATCCACACAGCCCCAAAGAGAGGGGGGCTTGGTAGCAGGTCCATCCATCCACCCACTCAGTCATACACTCACCTTTCCATCCACCCATTCACCTTTCAGTCTGTCTATACACCTATCCACCTATCCTCCCACCCTCCCCACTGATCCATCCAACAGTGCACTCACTCACTTGTCCACCCACCCATCTAGCTTCCCATCCTCAGGGCCTGTCCTCAGCTCGGCAGGCCTTCTCTCCTGCCTCTCTGATCTACCACCACAACCCACCCGCCCTGGTTCTCAGGTGGACTGGTGCTGTTTGGTATCTGCACCCTCATCATGGATATCTTCAAGACCGGCTACTACTCCAGTTTCTTTGAGTGCCAGTCGGCCATAAAGATCCTGCACCCTGTCATCCAGGCTGTGTTTGTCATCATCCAGGTGGGTGGAGGAGTGTCGCCGTGTGGAAAAAAGGAGCTAACACCTGGCCATTGGAAAGGACCCAACAAGGGGTCGGAGACCTGAGCTCCACCCGCCTCCTATCCTGAGCTATTAACTAAACTGGGGACAGGGCTGTAGAGAGCATCACAGGTGTTTCCATCACTGCGGAAACACCTCATAATGAAGTAATATCCCAACGTGAGCTCCCACTTGGAGCTCTGCAATGTTATTTCAACTTAAGCAGTGCCAGTAGTTAACACCTAGGAGGTGTGAGCTGTGACAGCCAGCCCTGTCTCCTAGAACCTGGCCTGCCCTCCTTGGGTACCCGTAGGGGGCTTCTGTGTCCGTCCAGGCTCCTGCCAGCTTGGTCCCTCTGTTCTGTATTTGTTTGGAAAGTAGGATAGCCTGTAACTGGGATTTCTCAAACATTCATTTTGTAGTTGTTGCTGCATAAACAATACTTTGAAAGATCTTCTGATTGAGCTGAGACGGGACTGGGCTTAGATGGGATCAGAACAGCCCCCAGCCCTCTATCATGACCAAAATGGCATCATGGATGATGTCCTCCCCAGAAACATCACCCTTGCTGCCCAGGTTTTCACAGTTCAGCACACGTGTGGCTGTGGCATTTGTGCAGCTTTAGTCTTTCATATTTTATGGGTTTGAAGAATACTCAGGTAAAATGAAAATATACATATCCCCACATCACCAAATGCCATAGCAGGGATTCACAGGCAGCCAGACGGTAGCAAGGCCTGGTGCGGCGACAGAGGAAGAGGATGAATAGGGGATGTTGTCAAAAGAAGGTGAGAAGTCCGCAGAGGCTCCTTCCACCTTGAGCAAGACCTAACCTGAGGCTGGCCTTGCTCCCAGAAAAAAAAACAAAAACAAACTAGGTAGTCAGAAATCTACTTGACCCCCACTTCCGCACAAAATAAACCCCACCACGGTCAGGGTTTTACACGTGATGTTTTGCAAACCTTTAAAGAATGGAGAACCACTATTTTATACAAACTGTGTCAGAATAGAAAGAGACAGCTTTCCCCACCTCAATTTTTTCTTTTTCCCTTTTTTTTTTTTTTTTTTTGAGACAGAGTCTCGCTTTGTCTCCCAGGCTGGAGCTCAGTGGCCAGATCTCAGCTCACTGCAAGCTCTGCCTCCCGGGTTTACGCCATTCTCCTGCCTCAGCCTCCCGAGCAGCTAGGACTACAGGCACCCGCCA
>NW_022300649.1:0-5545 GCF_002776525.5 Piliocolobus tephrosceles
GGGGGTGGGGGGTACCTGGGGCTGGTGGGCATTGGGGAGACGTGCTCCTTGCCCAGCAAGAACTAGGTTCAGGCGGGAAAGAGCATTCCACCCCTTTCCTTGAGTGCGGGTTTGGGTGGAGTTTACCGGACAGTGGTACAGCACCAGCCCAGGATGGACCCGCCCTGCCCAGAGCCAGTTCTCTGAACAGGCTGAAGGGCAGGAATCTCAGCACAGCAGGTGCTCCATTCCCCACAGAGCATTTGGGCCACCCAGCTCTCTATAGAATTTAAAGATTCCTTTTTCCTCCCTCTCTGAATCCCAGCCTTATTTCTTCCAATCCACAACACACACCCTCAACTACATTCAGTTCAGGTTCAGGCTTCTTGCTGTGCCTCAAATACATGAGGTGCAATCTTCCCCTCCCCTCTTTTCCGAAGAGGGATCTCCCCTCTCTAAGTTTCACTAGTTTCGTCAAGACCAAGCTTCAGTTCCACCTCCTTTATAAAGCGGCTGCTTGACTTTGGCAGCCAAATTTCTAGTATAGTATTTTTAAAATCTGCACCACACAATTTTACCCAATTTATATTGTGTGGTTTACGGTTTCATGTAATTTGTCTCATCGAGTGTAAGTGCCAAGTGTAATGTCCTCCAGTCCCACATCCCCCAACAGAGCCCTCCCAGAGCACCAAGCTCACAGCACATACTCAATACCTACTCAAGCTCACAGTACATAATCAATATTTGTACCTGATTGGTGGGTTGCCCCTGGTTTGACAATGGTGAGGCTCCCCTTGAGGCTCTGCCAGCTCTTCAGTGTCTTGGGTATTGGAAGCTGTATGTTTTCCCTTCCTCCCTTACTGGTGACATTCTACTAGAGAGACGATGCTTTCCAGTGGCCAGGGAGCTGAGATTGGCAGCTTCTTCAGCCCCCAGCGCAGCTTATATTTACTGATTGCCGCGGGGCAGGCTAGTTACACAAGGGGTTTGGCCCTCCCCTGGCCACCCCCCCTTTCCCGAAACCTGCCTTCTTTTCCCTACCTCCTTCCCAGTGCCTTTCCCCTATTTCTCAGGAATTTGTGCATAAACTCTTCAACCTTGGGGGCATTTGACCTCCCACATGGAGCTCTTTAGTTTAGAAATTCAGGAGGAGCCCAGAAGTGCTTGGAGCAACTAGGAGGCTGAGGCCATGGGACGGTCAGAAACTACTTGTTTCTCTGACTGGTGCTCTTAAGATAAGGAGACCCTTTCCCTGGGGAATGATGCTTCTTGTTCCAGGGCTCTTTAGCCAAAGAACGCCTTGTGTTCCTGGGACCCTGAGGTAATGGCATTTCAACTGTGCTGACGTTCCTTCAAGGAGTGGCACTTATCCATCCAACCTCACCTCATAGTAACTAAGGACCACAATGACCATGACCTGGCACTATGATTTCTCCTCTTTTTATCCTCTAATTCTGGATCTACTTGAGAAGGTCCATTCCTTTCTCTACTACTTTATAGCCACAAGGCCCATTTGTCTCCTCTTCTTTAGGCCTTGGAACTAGCAAGTGGTACACAGCCTCTTAATTGGAGAGGTCAGTTTCCCAAAAGCCCATAACTCTTACATGTCGGAGGGCAGGGTGGTGGGGGTGACTGCTAATTGCTCCCCAAACCACCTAATCTAAACTTTCTTGTTCTAAGTGAGTGCCGCCCCCTGGTGGGGTGGGAGTAACCTTGGCATATCATCAGGGAGGCCAGTTCAGGCATGAGACTTCCCTCAGAGAGGGGCGGGGGGGGGGGGGGGGCGTGAAGCCCCAGGCTCAGCCTGATTTGATTTTGCCATCATTCCAATTAGAGCAAGCCAGGCTCTTCTTAGAGAATATGATTTATAGTTAGACCTGAGTTCAAGTCCTCACCCTGCTGTTATTAGGTGAGTTTCCTAACCTTTCGGTACGTAGTTTCCTAATGTGTAAAATGTGGAATCTCAGAATTGCTGTAAAGATCAATAAAATAAAAAATTTAAAAACTACTTTGTAAACTCTAAAGCCCCACATAAGTGTAGATTATAAGGACGGACTATACTCCCACAATATAACTAACAACTTGTTATTTCCTCTACACTGGAAAATGAACCTAAGGGAAAAGAAAAACAGCTGTGTAGGCTGGGTCCAAGGAGTTGAGCTTTTTATGAGCTGAGACTGTGGCGTGGCAGTCTACCCAGAAATAGTGCCAAGGGTCTCAGTCAGCTGTCCTGTCTTCTGTTCTGCCCAGCCCCTAGGGACAGCACAGATCTGATCCCTCAGTCTCCTATACCTAGGGGACGTTCCTTTGCTCATCCAAACCTCTGTACTTGGTTATATGCTGACCTCACCACCTACAGAGGTACAAGCCAGCAGTAGGGCTTGAGGCTCCCCAATTTTGTAATTAGAGCCCCATATTTCTCAGGACAAGTTTTTCAGAGTATCTTTTGAGATCTTCCCTCACAGTTTCTTTACGGAAGGCCAAGGGAACTCCCAACTTCGTGCTCTAAAGTCAGAGCCCTACCTCCTCTTTATGACTAATATTCCTTAACAGTAAAGGATGACTTCTCCCCAAAACTTGGATAGCCCCTTACAAGGGAGAGTTTCTTGGCAGCACAGGGTAAACTGAGACAGGTGGCAGCTCACAGCCCTTTTTCTTCTTAGTGCATAAGATCAGCTACCTTTCCCCATGAATATTATTGTTTTCACCCTTTGCCACTGCACTCCCTCCTCCCGGGTAGAGCAGTGCTAGAACAGTACCACTACACTGAGGTATTGGGAGGCAAGCAGGGAATCCAAGTAATCCCACAGGAATGGGAGAAAAGGTGTTGGGGTGGGAGGTGGGGGAGGAGGGAAGGGTAGGTTCATGTGGAGAATCCACACAGTTCCTGCTGTACATAGGATAAAGACTTCTCTGTGGGAATAAGTGTTTGGGGCAGCCCAAGCCAAAGTGCTGCGAGTGTTGAGCAGTGAGCAGAGAATTCGATTTTCTCCAGGGCAGGGACAGTGTCTTATTCATCTGTGATCCTTCAGCATCAAGCACCGAGTGTGGCATATACTATGTACTAAGTAAATGTTTGTCTAACTGGAGATTGAAAGTGGATCTCTGGGCTTCCCAAAGGGGGTGGGGGTGGGAGGTAGTAAAAGGGGCCCCAGAGTAGAAGTAAGGGAAGCTAGGGAATCCAGGGGCTAGATGGTGTTGGGAAGAAGGTAAGAGGGTCATAATTACCTTCCATCCTGCTGAGCTGTTGCTGTCACCCTTGTCCTTGAAGTAGGGTACAGTACGGACCATCCACTCGTAGATCTGGGCAAGTGTCAGTCGCTTCTCCGGGGCGCTTTCAATGGCCTGGCTGATGAGTTCTGCATATGACTGATTTCCCCAGGCATTCCGGCGGGAGCCTCCCTTCCGAGGACCTGTTACAGCCCCCAGGATTCCGGGCTGGGGGCCCCCGGCCGGCTCTGGGAGCCGGGAGGGCAACAGGATCGGCTCTGAGCGCCCCTCCGTGTGTACCTTTTCCCCCAGACCTGCCTCCACCTCGGGCGTCTCGGACGGCTGGTTAGCGATCTCTGGTCGGGGAAGGGGCCAGGTGCAGGAGCGGGGACGGCTCTGGGGTTCGAAGTCGGGATCGAGGTCTATGATTGCGGCAGCCTCTGTGGCTGAATTCTCATTCCCCGGATCCATACGTGGAGTTGGACCTCCCCGGCTCAGCGTTCAGTGAAGCCTGCCACAGTCCCTCACGATGCCTCCCCTCAGGGGGGAAGCATTGAGGGCCAGGAGGCACATTCCTGCCAGTCCTCAGAAAGTCGCGAACTTCCCCCTAGTCCCAGGACGCTAGTCCCTAAGCTGTCCCTTCACACAGTTCTCCGATCCCCTTCGCGACTACAGCCTCAGAGCTCTTTCCAAGATGCCACCTGTAACCTCTGCCGAGCGAAGACACTTTTTCTGCAACCTCTCACTCAGCTTCCTGCTCTTTTAAACCTGAGGCACGGTATCCCCTCATACATTGCGCTCCCATCACCGAACGTCTCCTTAGCCGCCGTTCCCTCCCCCTTTTAAGTTGCTGCCCCCCGGACACCCCCCCCCAATTTCCTCCCCCCGGATTGCTGCCCTCCCCCCCGCCCCGCTCCCCCGCGTCACTTGCCCCTCCCCTGACTCCCCCTTCCCCCGCCTCTTCCCTTCTCGCCACTCTTAATCGGGTCCGGGTCCCCGCGGCTGCGGCCTCCCTAATTCCCGCACCGATTCCCCTATCAACCCCCCCCACCCCCCGCCCCCCGGGTTTCCCTTTTGTTTTGCTCCAAGCAGCAGCCCCCTCCTGACGTCTCTGTTTACCACTCGCCGGGGCAGCCATCTGCGCACGCGCCTCGAAAGCCAGTCGGGAAACCGAGTTCTTCAGTCGTGCCACCCTGGTCATTCTTGAGGACTACATCTCCCGTCCTGCTTCGCGGCCAGGAGCCCGATACGGCGGCAGGAGAGCGGCGTGGCAGGATATAACGAGGTGGAACTTTAATTATTAGAAGTCGTCGCGGACTCTTTCTTTTCTTAAGAATCGTTTTTCGTCCTTCCCCCCTTTCTATCGTCTCCCTTGTGATTCAGAGTCGCCTAGGTGACCAGATTGAGAGGTGCTAGCCCTTTCCCTCCTTCATTTAGGAGAGGGCAAAAGGGAAAAAAATCTTCTCTTCAAGAAGCAGGAGGCCAAGAAGCAAGAAGCAAGAAGCAAGGAACTGACTAGAACATAGGATGTATGCACGTTGGAGAGTTGAGTGGAGGGGCTTGTGTAACCTAAACAAGTGGTTAGTCCACGGTGGTGTTCCCCCTTACCCCCTTCCTCCTCCCTCCACCCGCCTTCATCCCCCGATATGCAGTTCCCACTGACAGTGAAGTCTCACTTACCAGTTTCCTCCACTGGCTCTTCTGGCCTTCCCTTCCAACACTGATATTATCCAGGTTCACATCTCCAACGGCTTCACTTTCATTCAACAGGTCCCAAACTCATTATCTATTCCTGCACCCATACCCCTATCCTCTGGCTACCCTTATCTCTGAATTTGGCTTATGGTAGTCCTGATCTACCCAGTCTCCCAAGCTAGACTTACCCGTTACCTCTTCATCTCCGTAACTTTCTACATCCAAATCCCAGTTCAAGACCTATTTATAACTGCATTTAAATTGTAGGATCAGCTGGGTGCAGTGGCTCACGCCTGTAATACCAGCACTTTAGGAGGTCGAGGCAGGCGGATCACTTGAGGTCCGGAGTTCAAGACCAGCCTGTCCAACATGGTGAAACCCATCTCTGCTAAAAATAGAAAAATTAGCCTGGTGTGGGGCATGCACCTGTAGTCCCAGCTACTTGGGAGGCTGAGGTGGGAGAGTCGCCTGAACCCAAGAGGTGGAGGTTACAGTGAGCCAAGATCATGCCACTGTGCTTCAGCCTGGGTGACAGAATAGCACCCTGTCAAAAAAAAAAAAAAAAAAAAAAAAAAAAAAAAGGTGCAGTATTGGATCTCCTTCCATCAGTCTTTTCCTCACTACAGTTTATGTTCAGAGCTGCCAACAAGGTTACCGTTCT
>NW_022300649.1:5645-8880 GCF_002776525.5 Piliocolobus tephrosceles
GTAATTATGGCTAAAATTTATGGAGCCCTTATTATGTGCCAGTCTTTGTGCAAATTGCTTTACGAACATTAGTTCATTTACTCCTCACTTACTCCTCAATTCAACCCCATGAGGTAGGTACTACTATTATCCCCATTTTATAGATGAAGACACTAACGATGCTCAGAGATTGACTTGCCCAAGGAGGCAGAACTGGGATTATATAATTTATATGTGATCGTATAATCCCTTCCTTCCTTCCTTCCTTCCTTCCTTCCTTCCTTCCTTCCTTCTTTTTTGAGACAGGGTCTTGCTCTGTCACTCAGACTGGAATGCAGTGGCGTGATCTTGGCTCACTGCAGCCTTGACCTGCTGCACTCAAGCAATCCTCCCACCTCGGCCTCCAGAGTAGCTGGGACTACAGGCATGTGCCACCACGCCCAGCTAATTTTTTTTTCTGTAGAGACGGGATTTCACCATGTTGCTCAGGCGGGTCTAGAACTCCTGACTTCAAGTGATCCACCTGCCTTGGCCTCCCAAAGTGCTGGAATTACAGGAATGAGCCACCGCGCCCAGCTATAAATTTTGTTTTTTTGATCATGTAATTTCCCTGGTTAAATCTTCCTCTGATTTTCCCCATTGCCTGTGTGACAAAGTTCAAATTCCCTAGCAAGGCATGCCAGGCTCCTCAGATTCAGGCCTCTTCACACCTTTCCTGCACACTAAGTTACAAGCAGAGTTTCACACTATTTCCTGGAAATACCATGCCCTTTTATACCTTTCTCTCTGCATCCTGAGATATCATCCCTCTTGTCATTCCTTTCCATGTCTCTTATTTTTGAAAACTCCTATTCAGCCTTCCCTGTCTCCCTTAGGTGCGATTAGTTCTCCTTTTTTTTTCTGCATTCCTAAGCACTTTGTGCAGTCTTATGTTATATACCACAAACTATATTGTATTGTAATTATTTGTTTACTTATCTGTCTCTCCCAATAAACTGTGATAGAGTCTCGCTCTGTCACCCAGGCTGGAGTGCAATGGCACGATCTCGGTTCACTGCAACCTCCACCTCCCAGGTTCGAGTGATTCTCCTGCCTCAGCCTCCCAAGTAGCTGGGATTACAGACGCCTGCCACCGTGCCCAGCTAATATTTGTATTTTTAGTAGAGACGGGGTTTCACCATGTTGGTCAGGCTGGTCTTGAACTCCTGGCCTCTGGTGATCCACCCGTCTCGGCCTCCCAAAGTGTTGGGATTATAGGCATGAGCCACAGTGCTTGACAAATTATCATTTATTAAATGAAATATCACAAATAGCACTTGGACATTTAACTTTTAAATAAACATATCCTATGCATTTTTTGCCTGACCCTGTTTCAATTGTTAGACAACAACCTCTGAGGGGCAGAGACTGTAATTTGACTTGTCTGCCACTTGCAGTGTTGCTATTATGTTCTGTGATGACAAGGTCTTCCTCCTGTGCAGAAGGATCTCCATGCAACCCAGGATTTTTCAGCGGTGGCAGCACACTGGGCCTTCAAAGTGATATTAGCCTGATCATTGTAAAATAGCCATATTGGTTCTCCATATTCCTGCCTTCTTCTGCTCCAGCATGCATTTATCCTCCACCTGTCACCTAGGTGTATACAGAAGGCCATATATTCCCATCTGAGGTCCAGACTAGAGAGATGAGACATAGTTGCTCACAATGCCTGCAAACATTCCCTGCACATGCCCCCTTTTCCTTCACCCCAGCTAAGGGTACTTGGTAAGTGCTGCATGAGTGGTGAATTTGGCAGAGGAGAGAGCCCTGTGGCACTAGGTCACAAGGAGCTCTCTTCTAAGTGAAACAGGTATGGTGGCAGATCATGCAGAGTTACTGAGACAGGGAAATGGAAGGGTGGGGCAGGCACCTGTCCTGGCCTGAGTTATATCTTGCATTGTCTCCCTTTGTACATTTGTTTGAAAAGGTCCACCTCTCCACCAACTCATGTCCATCACGTCCTTAAATTTCCAATTCAAAGCTCAAAACTAACCTGCCTTTGGAAACTTTCCCTGACTAGCTCAACCTGACAGGTCACTTCTCCAATTTGCATCTCCTGAACCTCTATGAACTCAGTTTGTATTTTTATTTATTATTATTATTATTATTCTTTTTGAGACAGAGTCTCACTCTGTCACCCAGGCTGGAGTGCAATGGTGCGATCTCAGCTCACTGCAACTTCCGCTTCTTGGGTTCAAGCAATTCTCCTGCCTCAGCCTCCCTAGTAGCTAGGATTACAGGCGAGGGCCACCACACCTGGTTAATTTTTGTATTTTTAGTAGAGACGGGGTTTCACCATGTTGGCCAGGCTGATCTTGAACTCCTGACCTCAGTGATCCACCCGCCTCGGCCTCCCAAAGTGCTGGGATTACAGGCGTGAGCCACCGCGCCCGGCTTGTATTCTTTAACTTTGTGCTTCTGCTTACATGACTTTTCATTTCATGAGGGCATATTGTCTCCCCAACTAGATTATAAACTCTACCATCAATCAACAGATGTTTGTGGAGCCTTTGCTGTTGAGAGTATACCTTGAAATCCTGGACAGATAAAAATGACCACACGTCATAGGACGAGATAATTTAGGAGGACGAGCTAAAGGATTGGTGGGATGGTAAAAACACCATCGTGACTTTAAAGCACGCAGATAGAGAGGTCAGGGTTGTTCAGCTGTGAAAATGTTGCAAAATAACATTAGTCAAGAGACAGAATTAGCAAGATTGTCTTAGAAAATAAAAAGACATTGGGCAGGAAACAAGATTAATAGGAGGCCCCCAGAAACCAGTGTAGCTGTAAGCTACAAACAGATAATGGCAGGATTTAGAGGACACAGGCTTTTCTCCCAGTTTGAAACCCCAGAGTTTATTTTCTCAAATGGCCCCCCATTCACAATTTGTTTTTTTCCTCTTCAAGGTCATAGGGGTTTGGCTCTCTTGATTCTTTCACTGCCACTGTCCACTCTTCTACTTGGGTGCCATGCCCCCACCACAGGTCTTTTTCCAAACTGGCTCTATGAATTTGAATTGAGGTTGACATTTCCCCACTTCTTTCTTACTACCCAGCTCTGAAGAATCACACAATTCACATGTAGCATTTTTTATAGGATTTTTGCTAATAAACACATGGAAAATGCAGGAGTTAACAAAAATAATAATGAAAAAAATTCAAGGACTCTCAGAAGGTACCACCTCTATTCATCCCTGATCTTCACAAACGTACA
>NW_022300650.1:0-1263 GCF_002776525.5 Piliocolobus tephrosceles
CTTTCACCTCAATTTAACAGTGATGAAGTCGCTACCTGATATAGTATGACTCTGTGTCCCCACCCAAATCTCATCTCATCTCGTAGCTCCCATTATTCCCACGTGTTGTGGGATTGACATGGTGGGACATGATAGAACCATAGGGGAGTTTCATTTCTCATGCTGTTGTTGTGACAGTGAATGGGTATCATGAAATATGATGGTTTTGAAGCAGGAGTTTCTCTGCACAAGCTCTCTCTTTGCATGCTGCCATCCATGTAAGATGTGACTTGCTCCTCCTTGCCTTCAGCCATAATTGTGAGGCCTCCCCAATCATGAGGAACTGTTAAGTCCAAAAACCTCTTTTTTTTGTAAATGCCCAGTCTTGGGTATGTCTTTATCAGCAGTGTGAAAACAGAATAATACACTCCCACTCCCCTGTGGTGTTAGTGAAGGCAACATGGGCATTAGGAAGAAGTCATGCCTCCTACCCTCCCATCCAGGGCAGTATCAGTAAGACCTAGTGGGAACTAGCACTCCCTACAACCACCTAGTGGAGAAAAGGAACTACAGACCTCATTAATAATAGAGATCAAGCAGGAAGTCTGGACTTCTACCCTCATTTGGCAGTAAGAAAGTAGCTCACTTTTTCCTTTGTCAGATGGTAACAGAAAAAAGTCAGGTAAGACAGAAAGTTTGCATGTGATCCGAGTCTCACAGTGCTCAAAATGTTCAGGTTTCAATGGAAAAGTATTTGCCACAGCAAGAAGCAAGACGATATCATGATGAGTGTAAAAAGATAGTCAAAACATGCCAAAAATGAGGTGACAAAGATGTTAGAAATATTTTAAAGTAGCTATCATAAAAGATATTCCAAAACACTATAGATAGGTCGAAATGGAATTGTGAAGCTTGATTTGGGTAACATACAGGAAGGCAAGCCAACAAACAAAATAGAGAAACAAAAACCAGAGTAAACAAACAAATGCCAAAATTGAATGGTGGAGTTAGCACAAATAAATCAATAATTACTTTAGATGTAAATAGTCTAAATAAACCAACTGAAACACAAAAATAGGGAGAATGAACTAAAAAAATAAGACTGTACTTAATATTATGTTGCCTAAAAGAATCTCACTACAAATATACAAAGAGAGGCAGCTTAGAAGTTAAAGGATTGAAAAGGCATGCCATGAAAACTTTAATCAAAAGAAAGTACCATTCAGGACATAGGCACGGGCAAGGACTTCATGTCTAAAACACCAAAAGCAACGGCAGCAAAAG
>NW_022300651.1:0-4681 GCF_002776525.5 Piliocolobus tephrosceles
AGGAGACAGAATAAATACCATGTAATTATTTGTGCCAGGAGACAACCTCTCACCTCTGCCTCCCTCCTTCCCTCGGGCCTGGTCACGTGCACGTGTGCCGACCTCCCCCATCAGACGGTGAGTTCTGGTAGGCAGGGGTGGGTCTCACTCAACGCTGAGTTTAACTCCTAGCCAGGACATGGCGCAGAGTGGATGCTCACTACTTGTTCATTGAGTGACTTACTGGTGACCTGAAGTCATTCTCAATTTCTTCCCCTCTGTCATCCATTCTGTCACCCACTTCTGTCAGTTCTTCCTCTGAAATGCCCCAGGGTCAGCCCTCACTATTTGCTGCATGGGAAGCAGTCTAGGTAGTTAGTGGTTCCAAGCATGGGCTTCGGAGTTGAGTTTTCTGGGTTTGAATCTTGATTCCACCTACTAAGTTGCAGGGAGGCCTCCAGAGACTCATCTTTTCTCCGCACCTCCAGGTCGTTACTAACATGCTTCCCTCTGCCAAGAATGACCTCTCCTGATATCCCCACCTAGTGCATCTCACCCTCCAAGGCCCAACCCATCGGTCACTCTTCCTGAAGGCTGCCCTGAGCCCCTGGGCAGGAAGCATCTCTCTTCCCTCCTGGTTCTACTAGAGCGTAGGTCAGACTTCTTGAACTAGCAGTTATGATATGGTAATAGACCATGTCATGTTCATCTATGCATTCATTTATTTTGTTTTTGAGCAAGTATGATTGAGCACCTACCATGTGCCAGGCACTGTTCTAGTCACTGGTGGATGAAAGCATCAAAGCCCTTGGCCCTGGGGAGCTGGCATTTTAGTTTCCCCCGTGGTCCTAGAGGCAGCTCTAATGTGGTACAAACCACTTAGTCTTAGAGTCAGGGGAGCTAGGCTCAAATATTGGCCCTGATCTTCCATGGCTAAGAGATTCTGGGTACATTTCTTTTTCTTTTTTTTTTTTTTTCTGGAGTGTGCAGTGGCACGATCTCAGCTCACTGCAACCTCTGCCCTCCAAGTTTAAGCAATTCTCCTGCCTCAGCCTCCTGAGTAGCTGGGATTACAGATTACAGGTGTGTGCCACCATGCATGCCTGGCTAATTTTTTTTTTTTTTTAGTAGAGACAGGGGTTTTGCCATGTTAGTCAGGCTGGTCTCGAACTCCTGACCTCAGGTGATCCACCTGCCTCGGCCTCCCAAAGTGCTGAGATTGCAGGTGTGAGTCATCACAGCCGACTGAAGTATTTTTTTTACTGTGAAGACAAATGACTGTTCAAATAGGATGAAAGGCAGAATGAAAGGTAACTGACTTTACCTTTAATTGGCTTTAGTGGCTAAGAAACCATATAAAGGGCATAAACCCATCCCAGTGTTGTCAGACCTAATTTTTAATAGTGTCTCAAATTTCATAAAAGCATTATTCAGGCTAAATTCAGACCTTTTGTGATTGGATTTAGCCCATGGGTCCCATTTTCGTCCTCTGTTTGGGCTGTCTACTTCTGACCTCCTATTTCCAATCAGAGCCAAGCCTTCGCCCAGGGTGGGAAGGGTGGAGAGGGTAGGGAGGATAGGGGAGGGAAAGGAGAGGCCCCACCTGGGAGCTATGTCTTCAGGTTCACCAAGAAGCCTGCTTGGGTTGAGGGTGGTCAAGGTCATGGTGAGAGAGAACAAGATGACTGAGATGATGCAGTCACAGCCCCCATAGATCACAGCCAAGAGCAATAGTGCAGGGCCTGGCATTTTGGGGGAAACAGTGTCCCGAAGGACAATCCTGTCCAGGTGATATGCCGTCTTCCCTCCTCCCTTCAGTCCTCCCTGACTTCTCCTCCCAGTCATTATCCTCGGTCCCCACTCCTGCCCTTCCCCCTCCTCCCTCTCCGTCTCTGTTTCTCCTTCCTACCTTCCCCTCTTCTGCAGGGATTCACCAGAAGAACTCAGACTTTGGAGGCTGGCTAGTTGAGTGAGCCTTGAGTAAGTCACCTGGCCTCTTTCTGCTTCAGTTTACTTATTAAGAGAATGGGGTGGCCAGGTGTGGTGGCTCACGCCTGAAATCCCAGCACTTTCGGAGGCCGAGGCGGGCGGATCACCTGAGGTCAGGAGTTCAAGACCAGCCTGGCCAACATGGTGAAACCCCGTCTCTGCTAAAAATACAAAATTAGCCGGGTGTGGTGGCGCACGCCTGTAGCTCCAGCTACTCAGGAGGCTGAGGCAGGAGAATCGCTTGAACCCAGGAGGCAGAGTTTGCAGTGAGCTGAGATCGCGCCACTGCACCCCAGCCTGGGTGACAGAGTGAGACTTCATCTCAAAAAATAATAATAATAAATTGATTCCTCAGCCACGATAGTTAAATTCCAAGTGCTAAGAGCCACATGTGGCTCGTAACCAATATTGAACAATATGGATAGAAAATATTTTATCACAAAAATAGAAAGTTCTCTTTTTTTGTTTTGTTTTGTTTTTTCCTTTTTGTGGAGAATGGGGGTCTCGCTATGTTACCCAGGCAGGTCTCGAACTCCTGGGCTCAAGCTATCCTCCCACCTCTGCCTCCCTGAGGGCTGGGATTATAGGCGTGAGCCACTGCACCCAGCAAAAATAGAAAGTTCTATTGAATAGCACTACTTTGGAGAAATCGTCTGACTGTCTGAAAATGTGAGCCTGAGCCGTGGTGCTAGGGGACCTGAGTTTCTGTCCAGCCCCATCACTGACTGGCCAGGCAGCCTTGGACAAACCACACACCTCTGTGCCTCATTCTCTCTATGAACTGTGGGCAGAGGTGGGACCAGGCAATATGTGAGTCTCCTTCAAGCTCTGACCTTCTGGGGTGAATTCCATGAGCTCTGAATTCAGTTTCCAGCTACCTCCACCCCAGTCCCTCCAGAGCCTCTCAGCTGGCCCAGACTTTTCCTGCCTACCAAGAGGAGATCAGATGAACTCAC
The DNA here is from genome assembly GCF_002776525.5 of Piliocolobus tephrosceles. Classification (NCBI taxonomy): domain Eukaryota; kingdom Metazoa; phylum Chordata; class Mammalia; order Primates; family Cercopithecidae; genus Piliocolobus; species Piliocolobus tephrosceles. Next base: position 2,925 of record NW_022300651.1, read on the forward strand.
TTGCCCTCCGGCTGTCAGGCACTATGTGTTTCTCGAGGGACAACATCTGATTGGACCTGGCCCAGTGTGAGCCAATCAGAATCTCCCTAACCGGAACCTGGCTTAGGGACTTAGGGTCAGTTAGTGAGTCTCTGCAGGTAGTTGAGACTGTCCCTGGGAGAAGAAGGTGGTTACAGCCGTGAGGCTGTGCGTGACTGAGTGGAGGAGAACGCCAGTCTGGGGAGAAGACAGGAGAGGGTGAGAGAGAGGAGGAGAGACGAAAACACAGCCCACCTCCAGGGATTAGTAGAGAGAAGAATCCCTACTTCAGGCTCGTGGAATCTGTGACACCCTTGTGTTTTTTAATACGTTCTCCCCACTTTCTATTTTTTCTACAAGTTCCAACTTATTTCTGTTTCTTGTTACCAACGGTTCCTAACTCACATAGTTTAAAGTGAAGGGGTTTGCTTTATTACTTTTCTGAAAAGTTGAGTAAGTTTTCAGTTGGAAAAAAGTGAAAGCTAAAAAAGGACACACACACACACACACACACACATCATGCACACAAAAGTAACAAGAACAAACGGAAAGGAAAACAGCCATCTGTTACTGATTTGACAAGTGTCTCTGGAGCACCTACACCGTGCCAGGCATTGTATCCAAAGCCTTAGATGCATGACCTTGTCTAATCTTCCCAACAACCCTCGAAAGGTCGGCAATGTTTTCTCCATTTCAGAGACAAGGGAATTGGGGCACAGAGAGGTTAAAGGACAGGGCAAGGACACACAGCTGGCCAGCAGCAGAGACAACTTGAGCCAGGGCTTGGCGAGAGGACAGTCAGCTGGGTCTTTCTGACATCAGCACAGCTCCTGAGCAAGGAGATTTCTTGGGTGGGGACCCACTTGGCTCAGAGAGTGCAGCAAGCCAGAAAGACCCCACCCTGCCACGAGGGCACAACCCGGTCATTCTGGCTACAGAAGAGCACAGTGGTCTTTCCACGGTTTGAAGCGGGAAGGGTAGGTTCAAGAGGAAAATCCTCCAAAGTAAAAAATACTTGGAATATTTCAGTATCTCTTGTTTTCCATCTTCTCCAGATTTCTCCTATAAAAAAGCCTTTCTGGATTGAGAGTATAAATAATTCCTCTCCTAGCTCCATGGAGGAACAGAAGAGGCAACACCAAAATTGCTTCTGGAATCAAGAGCTTACTTTGCAGTTGCTCAACTTAATATACAAAAGTCTCTTTCAGCCGGGTGTGGTGGCTCATGCCTGTAATCCCAGCACTATGGGAGGCTGAGGCAGGTGAATCACCTGAGGTCAGGAGTTTGAGACTAGCCTGGCCAACATGGTGAAACCCTGTCTCTATTAAAAAAAAATACAAAAAAAAAATAAAAAAAAGCCAGGCGTGGTGGTAGATGCCTGTAATCCCAGCTACTCGGGAGGCTGAGGCAGGAGAATCGCTTGGACCCAGGAGGCAGCGGTTGCAGTGAGCTGAGATCGTGCCACTGTACTCCAGCCTGGGTGATAGTAAGACTGTCTCAAAAAAAACAAAAAAATCTCGGCCGGGCGCGGTGGCTCAAGCCTGTAATCCCAGCACTTTGGTAGGCCGAGACGGGCAGATCACGAGGTCAGGAGATCGAGACCATCCTGGCTAACACGGTGAAACCCCGTCTCTACTAAAAATACAAAAACTAGCTGGGCGAGGTGGCGGGCGCCTGTAGTCTCAGCTACTTGGGAGGCTGAGGCAGGAGAATGGCGTAAACCCGGGAGGCGGAGCTTG
>NW_022300653.1:0-1332 GCF_002776525.5 Piliocolobus tephrosceles
AGAAGAAGGCTTCAGTCCATCAAACCTCTCAGAGCTAAAGGAGGAATTACGTACCCAGCGCAAAGAAACTAAAAATCTTGAAAAAAGAGTGGAAGAATTGACAGCTAGACTAATTAATGCAGAGAAGGTCATAAACGAAATGACAGAGATGAAAACCATGTCACGAGAAATACGTGACAAATGCACAAGCTTCAGTAACCGACTCGATCAACCGGAAGAAAGAGTATCAGCGATGGAGGATCAAATGAATGAAATGAAGCGAGAAGAGAAACCAAAAGAAAAAAGAAGAAAAAGAAATGAACAAAGCCTGCAAGAAGTATGGGATTATGTAAAAAGACCAAATCTACGTCTGATTGGGGTGCCTGAAAGTGAGGGGGAAAATGGAACCAAATTGGAAAACACTCTACAGGATATCATCCAGGAGAACTTCCCCAACCTAGCAGGGCAGGCCAACATTCAAATTCAGGAAATACAGAGAACGCCACAAAGATACTACTCCAGAAGAGCAACTCCAAGACACATAATTGCCAGATTCACCAAAGTTGAAATGAAGGAAAAAATCTTAAGGGCAGCCAGAGAGAAAGGTGGGGTTACCCACAAAGGGAAGCCCATCAGACAGACAGCAGATCTCTCGGCAGAAACTCTACAAGCCAGAAGAGAGTGGGGGCCAATATTCAACATTCTTAAAGAAAAGAATTTTAAACCCAGAATTTCATATCCAGCCAAACTAAGTTTCATCAATGAAGGAGAAATAAAATTCTTTACAGATAAGCAAATGCTTAGAGCTTTTGTCACCACCAGGCCTGCCTTACAAGAGACCCTGAAGGAAGCCCTCAACATGGAAAGGAACAACCGGTGCCAGCCATTGAAAAAACATGCCAAAATGTAAAGACCATCGAGGCTAGGAAGAAACTGCATCAACTAATGAGCCAAATAACCAGTTAATATCATAATGACAGGATCAAGTTCACGCATAACAATATTAACCTTAAACGTAAATGGACTAAATGCTCCAATTAAAAGACACAGACTGGCAAACTGGATAAAGAGTCAAGACCCATCAGTCTGCTGGATTCAGGAGACCCATCTCACATTCAGAGACATACATAGGCTCAAAATAAAGGGATGGAGGAAGATCTACCCAGCAAATGGAGAACAAAAAAAAAGCAGGGGTTGCAATCCTAGTCTCTGATAAAACAGACTTTAAACCATCAAAGATCAAAAGAGACAAAGAAGGCCATTACATAATGGTAAAGGGATCAATTCAACAGGAAGAGCTAACTATCCTAAATATATACGCACCCAATACAGGAGCACCCAGATTCGTAAAGC
>NW_022300656.1:0-1500 GCF_002776525.5 Piliocolobus tephrosceles
AATGAGATGTTACTATAAATCATTTAATGGCATAAATCTGAAATTAAGTAAGACATTTGTAGAAAACTGTAAATTGCTAAAATTGACTGACATAGAAAACCCGAATAAACCACTTCTACACATTGCAAAAGTCTTGAAGAGAGTTTGATAAAATTCCTAAAAAACATATAGGCCTGGTATTTCTTTGGGAATATTTTCGAGTATGGATTCATTTCATATTTAGGGGTTTAAATATTTGTTTGCATTCTTTTTATTTTCTAATTTTATTGTTTTTTGAGTTAGTGGGATCTATACAATACATGTATTTTTGTTTTGGTATTCAGGTTTGCTTTTATGCTTGACTTTTTTTTTTTTTTTTTTGAGATGGAGTTTTACTCTTTCACCCAGGCTGGAGTGCAGCAGTGCAATCCTGGCTCACTGCAACCTCTGCCTCCTGGGTTCAAGCGATTCTCATGCCTCAGCCTCCCAAGTAGCTGGGATTACAGGCATGCACCACCATGCCTGGCTAATTTTTGTATTTTTAGTAGAGACAGGATTTCGCCATGTTAACCAGGCTGGTCTCGAACTCCTGACCTCAAGTGATGCACTTGCCTTGGCCTCCCAAAGTGCTGGGATTATAGGCGTGAGCCACTATATCTGGCCTTTAGTAATTTTCTATTGTTGCATGATAGTTTGCCACTCATTTGGTGACTAAAACCACCACTTACTAACACAGAGTTTGGGAGGTCAGAAATCCTGGCGGCCTTGCCTATGGGTTCCACGCTCCAGGTAGCATCTGGCTCAAAGGAAGGCGTAGGCTGGGGCTGGGCTTTTAGCTGAAGGCTCTGGGAAGAATCTGCTTCCAAGTGCATTTAAGGTGGTTTGCAGAATTCTGTTTTAAGACTCAGGTCCTCGATTCCTTGCTGGCTGTCAGCTGGGGGCCACACTCAGCTCCCTATGCCCACCAGCTTGCTTTCCAACGGGGTCCCCCCATTTTTTTTTTTTTTTTTTGTTTAAGACAGAGTCTTGCTCTGTCACCCAGGCTGGAGTGCGGTGGTGCGAACTCGGCTCACTGCAACCTCTGCGTCCCGGGTTCCAGTGATTCTCCTCCCTCAGCCTCCCTGGTGGATTACAGGCATGCGCCACCACACCTGGCTAATTTTTGTATTTTTAGTAGAGACGGAGTTTCACCATGTTGGCCAGGCTGGTCTCAAACTCCTGACCTCAGGCGATCCACCTGTCTCAATCTCCCAAAGTGCTGGGATTAGAGGCGTGAGCCACCGCGCCTAGCCGGTCCCTCCATTTTCAAAGCCAGAAACAGCATGGACTCCGTCTTGTGTTCCAGGCTTTTTAACTTTCCCTTCTGCCACCGATTGGTTTCTGTCCATCAGGGGTAAAGGTACCCTGCTAATGTCTTCTTTTCCCCCTGTAGAGGCGGGGTGTTTGTTGACCAAGCTGGTCTCAAACTCCTGGTCTCAAGCGATTCTCCTGCCTCAGCCTCCCAAAGTGCTGAGGTGACAG
>NW_022300658.1:0-92 GCF_002776525.5 Piliocolobus tephrosceles
ACACCAACATGGCACATGTATACATATGTAACCTGCACGTTATGCACGTGTACCCTAGAACTTAAAGTATAATAAAAAAAAAAAAAAAAAAA
>NW_022300658.1:192-13909 GCF_002776525.5 Piliocolobus tephrosceles
AAAAAAAAAAAAAAAAAAAGAAAAAAATCATGTGACTCTGTGAGATGAATTAGCACCTCACAAAGCGGTTTCTCAGAAATCTTCTTCCTCGTTTTTATATGAGCATATTTCCTTTGTCGCTGTAAGCTTCAAAGGGCTACAAAGTATCTCATTGGAGATTCCAAGAAAACCGTGTTACCAAACTGTTCAATTAAAAGAACAGTGTAACTCTGTGAGATGAATTCACACATCACAAAGCAGTTTCTCATAACACTTCTCTCTAGTTTTTATCTGTGGATATTTCCAATTTCACCATAGGCCTCAATGCACTCATAATATCCCTTTGCAGATTCCACGAAAACAGTGTTTGTAAACTGGTCCATGAAAAGAAAGGTTTTACTCTATGAGATGGATTAACAAATCACACAGCGGTTTCTCAGATACCTTCTTTCTTGATTTCATCTGAGGATATTTCCTTTGTTGTGATAGGATTCAATGCAATCAAATTTATACCTTGCCAGTTACCCCAAAAACAGTGTTACCAAACTGCTCTGTGAAAAGAATCATGCAGCTCTGTGAGATGAATTCAGAAATCAAAAACCAGTTTCTCAGAAAGCTTGTTTTTGGTTTTTATCTCAGCATATGTGCTTTTTAACCATCTGCTTCAATGCACACCCAAATATTCTATGGCAGATTCCATGAAAACTGTGTTATCAAACAGCTCAATGAAAAGAACGGGGTAACTCTGTGAGATGAATTCACACATTGCAAAGCAGTTTCTCAGAAAGCTTTTTTCTAGTTTTTACCTGAGGACATTTCCTTTTTTACCATAAGCTTCAATGTGCTCCCAAATATCCCTCTGCAGATTCCACGAAAACAGTGTTAGCAAACTTCTCCATGAAAAGAAACTTCCAACTCTGATAGATGAATTCACACATCTCAAAGAACTTTCTCAGAAACCTTCCTTCTAGATTTTATCAAAGAATACTTCTTTTGTCACCATAGGCTTCAATGTGATCCAAAATATCCTTTCTCAGATTCCCCAAAGACAGTGCTAACAGACTGATCCATGAAAAGAACCATGCCACGCTGTGAGATAAGTTAACACATCTCAAAGCAGTTTCTCAGAAATCTTTCTAGTTTTTATAGGAGGATATTTGATTTGTCACCGTTGGCTTCTATGTGATCCAATATATTGCTTCTCAGATTCCCCAAAAACAGTTCTACCAAACTGCTCCATGAAATGTGTCATGTAACTCGGTCGGATTGAATTCACAAATCACAAAGCAGTTTCTCAGAAATCTTCTTTCTAGTTTCTAATTGAGGATATTTCCTTTGTCACCATAGGCTTCAATGTGATCCAAAATATCCTTTCTCGGATTCCCCAAAAACAGTGCTACCAAACTGCTCTGTGAAAAGAAAGTTGGAACTCTGTGAGCTGAATTCACATATCAGAAAGCAGTTTCTCAGAAAATTTCTTTCTAGCTTCTATCTGAGGATATTTCCGTTGTCAGTGTAAGCTTCAATGTGCTCCAAAACCTCCCATTGTGGATTCCAAGAAAACAGAGTTAGCAAACTACTCAAAGAAAAGAACAGTGCCATGCAGAGAGATGAATTTACACATCACAAAGTAGTTTCTTAGAAGCTTCTTTTTGTTTTTTATCTGAGGATATATCCTTTGTCACCAAAGGCTTCAATATGTTCCCATATATCCTATTGCAGATTCCACGAAAACACTGTTATCAAACTGCTCAATGAAAAGAATGGTGTAACTCTGTGAGATGAATTTATAGATCACAAAGCCGTTTCTCAGAAAGCTTCTTTCTAGTTTTTATCTGGGGATATTTTCTTTTTCACTATAGGGCTCATGTGCTTCCAAATATCCCTTTTCAGATTCCACAAAAACAGTGTTAGCAAACTGCTCCTTGAAAGAAAGGTGTAGCTCTGGAAGGTGAAGTAACACAACAAAAATAACTTTCTCAGAAAGCTTCTTTCTAGTTTTTATCTGAGGATATTTCCTTTTTCACTATAGGAGTGAAGACGTTCACAAATATCCCTTTGCAGTTTCCACAAAAAACAGGGTTAACAAACTGCTAAATGAAAAGAAAGTGTAACTCTGTGAGATGAATTCACAAATCACAAAGCAGTTTCTCAGAAAGCTTCTTTCTAGTTTTCATCTGAGGATATTTCCTTTTACACCATAGGCCTCAATGTGCTCCCGAATATCCATTTGTAGATTCCACAAAAAGAGCATTAGCAAAGTGCTTCATGAACAGAAAGGTGTAAATCTGAGAGGTGAATTCACACATCATGAGGCTGTTTCTCGGAATGCTTCTTTCTTGTTTTAGTCTGAGGGTACTTTCTTTGTCATTATAGGCTTCAATGCACTCCCAAATATTCTATTGCAGATTCCACAAAGACAATGTTACAAAACAGCCTCAAGAAAAGAAGCGTGTTACTCTGTGAGATGAATTCACACATCACAAATAAGTTTCACATAAACCTTCTATCCAGTATTTTTCTGGGGATATTTCCTTTGTCACCCTAGGCTTCAATGTGATCCAAAATATCCCTTCTTAGATTCCCCAAAAACAGTGCTAGCAAGCTGATCCATGAAAAGAATGGTGGAACTCTGTGACATAAATTCACACATCACAAAGGTGTTTCTCAGAAAGATTCTTTCTTGTATTTATATGGGGATATTTTCTTTTTCACCACATTTCTCAATGCGATCCAGAATATCCCATCGCACATTCCTTGAAAAAAGCATTAGCAAAAATCTCAGTGAAAAGAACAGTGTATCTCTGTGTGATGAATTCTCACATCACAAAGAAGTTTCTCAGAAAGTTTCCTTCTAGATTTTATCTGATGATATTTCCTTTGTCAATGAAGGCTTCAATGCAATTCAAAATATCCCTTCTCAGATTCCCCAAAAACACTGCTACCAAACTCATCCTAGAAAAGGATCATGCAGCCATGCGAGGTGAATTAACGTATCAGAAAGCAGTTTCTCAGAAAGTTTCTTTCTAGTTTTTATATGAGGATATTTCCTTTGTCACCATAAGCTTCAATGCACTCCGAAATATCCCATTGCAGATTCCAAGAATACAGTGTTAGCAAACTGCTCAATGAAAAGCACAGTGTAACTCAGTGAGATGAATTCACACATAACAAAGTACTTTCTCAGAAAACTTTGTGAACATAGGCTTCAATGCACTTCCAAATATCCCTTTGCATATTCCAAGAAAAAAGTGTGAGCAAATGGCTCAATGAAAAGAACGGTGTAACTCAGTGAGATGAATTCACACATCACAAAACAGTTTCTCGGAAAGATTCTTTCTAGCTTTCATCTGAGAATATTGTCTTTTTCACCACAGGCTTCAATGTGCACCCAAATATCCCTTTGCAGATTCCACGAAAGCAGTGTTAGCAAACTGCTCCATGAAAAGAAAAGTTTAAATCTGTGAGATGAATTCACACATGACAAAGAAATTTCGCAGAAAGCTTCTTTCTAGTTTTCATCTGAGGATATTTCCTTAGTCACCATCAGCTTCAATGCGATCCAAAATATCCCTTCTCAGTTTCCCCAAAAACAGTGATACCAAACTGCTACATGAAAAGAATTGTGTAACTTTGCGAGATGAAATAACCCATCACAATGCAGTTTCTCAGAATGCTTCTTTCTAGTTTTTATTTGAGGATATGTCCTTTGTCACCATAAACTTCAAGGTGTTCTGAAATATCCCATTGCAGATTCTAAGAGAACAATGTTAGCAAACTGCTCAATGAAAAGAACAGTGTAACTCTGTGAGATGAATTCACACATCACAAAGAACTTCCTCAGGAAGCTTCTTTCAAGTTTTTATCTGAAAACAGTGTTAGAAAACTTCTCAATGAAAAAATCAGTGTAACTCTCTTAGATGAATTCACACATCACAAACAGTTTCTCAGAAACCTTCTTTCTAGTTTTTATCTGAGGATATTTACCTTTTCACTATATGTCTCAATATACTCCCAAATATACCTTTGCAGATTCCATGAAAACAATGTCATCAAGATGCTACATAAAAAGAAAGGTGTAACCGTGGCATTATTTCACACATCACAAATAACTTTCACAGAAAGCCTTTTTCTAATTTTTATCTGAGGATATTTCCTTTGTAACTATAGGCTTCAATGTGATCCAAAATATTCCTTCTTAGATCCCTGAAAATCCACGCTACTAAACTGATCAATGAAAGGAATCATGCAACTCTGTGAGATGAAATAACACATAAAAAACCAGTTACTCAGAAAACTTCTTTCTCGGTTTTATCTGAGGATATTTCCTTTATCACCAAAGTCCTCAAAGCGCCCCAAATATCCCTCTGCAGATTCCATGAAAAGAGTGTTTGCAAATGACTCCATGAAAAGAAAGATGTAACTCTGTGAGAAGAATTCACACATCACAAAAAAATTTCTCAGACAGCTTCCCTATAGTTTTGAACTGAGAATATTTCCTTTGTCACCATAGGCTTCAATGCGATCCAATATATCCCTTCTCAGATTCCCAAAAAACGTTACTGCCAAACTGATCCATGAAAAGAGTCGTGTAACTCTGTTAGATGAACTAACACATAACAAAGCAGTGTCTCAGAAAGCTTCTTTCTAGTTTTTCTATGAGGATATTTCCTTTTTCACCACAGGCTTCAATGTGCTCCAAAATATCCTGTTGCAGATTCCACAAAAACAGTGTTATCACACTTCTCAATGAGAAGAATAGCGTAACTCTGTGAGATGAATTCACACAACACAAAGCTGTTTCTCAGAAAACTTCTTTCTAGTTTTTATCTGAGGATATTTCCTTTATCACCATAGGCCTCAAAATGTTTCAAAATATCGCTTTGCAGATTTCACAAAAACAGTTAGCCCCCTGCTCCATGAAAAGAAATGTGTACCTCTGTGAGATGAATTCACCCATTACAAAGAACTTTCTCAGAAAGCTCCTATCTAGTTTTTATGTGAGGATGTTCTCCTTTACCCTATAGGCCTCAATGTGCTCCCAAATATCCCTGTGCAGATTTCACGAAAACTGTTAGCAAACTGCTCCATGAAAAGGAAGCTGTAACTCTGTGAGATGAATTAACACATCACAAAACGGTATCTAATAAATCTTTCTAGTTTTTATAGGAGGATATTTCCTTTGTCACCATAGGCCTCATTGAGCTCCCAAATATCCCTTTGGAGAGTCCACAAAAACAGTGTATGCAAATTCTCCATGAAAAGAAAGATAAACCTCTATGAGATTAATTCACACATCACAAGGAACTTTCTCAGAAAACTTCTTTCTAGTTTTTATCTGAGGTTATTTATTTTGTCACCATAGACTTTTTTGTGATCTAAAATACGCCTTCTCAGAGTCCCCAAAAACAGTGCTACCAAATTTCTCCATGAAAAGAATCATGTAAGTCTGTGAGATGAATTCAAAAATCACAAAGTCGTTTCTCATAAAGCTTCTTTCTTGTTTTTATCTGAGGATATTTCCTTTGTCACTATAAGCTTCAATGAGTTCTGAAATATCCCATTGCAGATTCCCAGAAAACAGTGTTGGTAAACTGCTCAATGAAAAGAGCAGTGTAATTCTGTGAGATGAACTCACACATCACAAAACAGTTTCTCAGAAAGCTTCTTTCTAGTTTTTATATGTGGATATTTCCTTTTAAACCATAGGCTTCAATGTGCTCCAAAATATCCCTTCTCAGACACCACAAAACAGTGATGCCAAAGTGCTCCCTGAACAGAAACGTTTAGCTCTACGAAATGAACTCACAATCCATGAGGGATTTTCTCTGAAAGCTTCTCTCCAGTTTTTACCTGGAGAATTTTCTTTTTTCACCTTAAGCCTCTAAGTGATCCCAAATATTCCATTATAGATTCCTCAAAAACAGTGTTACCAAATTGCTCAATGAGAAGAAAGATTTAACTCTGTGAGATGAATGCACCCAACTCAAAACAGTCTGCCAGAAAGTTTCTTTCTAGTTTTTATCTGAGGGTATTTCCTTTTTCACCATAGGCTTCTCTGTGCTCCAAATCACCCTTTGTAGATTCCACAAAATCAGGGTTAACAAACTGCTCAATGAAAAGAATGGTTTATCTCTGAGAGAAGAATTCACTCATCACAAAATAATTTCTCAGAAAGCTCCTTTCTAGCTTTCATCTGTACAGTATATTTACTTTTCCACCATCAGCCTCAATGCATTGCCAAATATCCCTTCTCAGACACCACAAAATCAGTGATGCCAAACGTCTCAATCAACAAAATGGTTTAGCTCTCTGATATGAATACACACATCACAAAACAATTTCTCATAAACCTTCTCACCAGTTTTTATCTGAAGATATTTCCTTCTTCAACATCAGCCTCTATGAGCTCCCGAATATTCCTTTACAGACTCCCTAAAAACAGTGCTATGAAACTGTTCAATGAAAAGAAGGTGTAACTCTGTCAGATGAATTCACCCATCACAAAGCAGTTTCTCATAAGGCTTCTTTCCAGTTTTTATTTGAGGATGTTTCTTTTTTCACCATTGGCCTCAAGGTGTTCCCAAATATCCCTTTGCAAATCCCAGGAAAGCAGATTTAGCAAACTGCTCCATGAAAAGAAAGTTGTAGCTCAGTGTGATGAACTTACACATCACAAAGAACTTTCTCAGAAAGCTGCTCTCTAGTTTTTATCCGAGTATATTTCTTTAGTCACCAAAGGATTCAACATGATCCAAAATATTCCTTCTAAGATACCCCAAAAACAGTGCTACCAAACTGGTCCATGGAAAGGATCGTGTAACTCCATGAGATGATTTAACACATCAAAAGTGTTTTCTCAGAGAGCTTCTTTCTAGTTTTTATAGGAGGATACTTCTTTGTCACCATAAGCTTCAATGCGCTTCTAAATATCCCATTGCAGATTTCAAGAAAACAGTGTTAGCAAACTGCTCAACGAAAAGAAGAGTGTAACCCCATGAGATGAATTTACACATCAGAAAGCAGTTTCTGAGAAAGCTTCTTTCTAGTTTTTATGTGAAGATACTTTCTTTTTCACCATTTGCCTCAAAGTGCTAACAATTATCCCTTTGCAGATTCTGAAAAAGCAGTGATAGCGAAGTGCTACATGAAAAGAAACGTACAACTCTGTGAGATGAATTCACAAATCACAAAGCAGTTTCTCAGAAATTTTATTTTTGGTTTTTGTCAGAGGATATTTTCCTTGTCACCATAGGCTTCAATGCGCTCCCAAATATCCTATTGCAGATTCCATGGAAACAGTGTTATCAAACAGCTCAATGAAAACAACAGCATAACTCTGTGAGATGAATTTACACATGATGCTGTAGTTTCTCAGAAATCTTCTTTCTAGTTTCTAATTGAGGATATTTCCTTTGTCACCATAGGCTTCAATGTGACTCAAAATATCCCTACTCAGATTCCCCATAAACAGTGCTACCAAACTGTTCCATGAAAAGGATGGTGTAACTCTGTGAGATGAATTCACATATCACAATGATGTTTCTCAGAAAACTTCTTTTTAGTTTTTATCTGAGGATATTTCCTTTTTCACAATTTTAATCAATGCACTCCCCTATATCCCACAGCAGATTAAATGAAAAAAGTGTTAGCAAACTTTTCAATGAAAACAATGGTGTAACTCTGTGAGATGAATTCACACATCACAAAGCAGTTTCATAGAAAGTTTCTTTTTGGATTTTATCTGTGGATATTTCCTTTGTCACCATAGGCTTCTATGCTCTCCAAAATATCTTATTGCAGATTATATGAAAACAGTGTTATCAAACTGCTCAATGAAAATGGTGAACTCTGTAAGATGAATTCACGCATCACAAGGCTGTTTTACAGAAAGCTTCTTTCTAGTTTTTTTCTGAGGATATTCTCTTTGACACCATAGGCTTCAATGTGATCCAAATGTCCCTTCTCAGATTCCCCAAAAACAGTGCTACCAAACTGCTCCATGAAAAGAATGGTGTAACTGTGAGATGAATTCACACATCACAAAACTCTTTCTCATAAAGCTTCTTTCTAGTTTTTATATGTGGATATTTCCTTTTAAACCACAGGCTTCAATGTGCTCCCAAATATCCCTTCTCAGACACCACAAAAACAGTGACGCCAAAGAGCATCATCAACAGAAACGTTTAGCTCTAAGAGATGAACACACACATCACAAAGGAGTTTCTCAGAAAGCTTCTCTCCAGTTTTTACCTGAAGATGTTTACTTTTATGCCATTGGACTCTATGCACTGCCGAATATCCCTTTGCAGATTCCAGAGAAACGGTATTACCAGACTGCTCAATGAAAAGAAAAGTGTAACTCTGTGAGATGAATTCACCCACCACATGGCAGTTTCTCAAAAAACTCTTTCTAGTTTTTATATGCAGATATTTCCTTTTACACCATAGGCTTCGATGTGCTCCCAAATATCCCTTCTTAGACACCACAAAAACAGTGATGCCAAAGTGTTCCCTCAACATAAACGTTTAGCTATATGAAATGAATACACACATCACAAAGGAGATTCTCAGAAAGCTTCTCAAGGTCTCAAGGTGCTCCAAAATATCCCTTTGCAAATTCCAGGAAAGGAGTTTTATCAAACTGCTTCATGAAAAGAAAGGTGTAACTCTATGAGTTGAATTCACACATCTCAAAGAACTTTCTCAGAAAGCTTCTTTCTAGTTTTTATCTGAGGATATTTACTTTTTCACCATATTCTTCAATGTTATATAAAATATCACTTTTCAGATTCCACAAAAACAGTGCAACCAAACTGTTCCATGAAAAGCATCGTGTAACACTGTGAGATGAATTCGCAAATCACAAGGCAGTTTCTCAGAGAACTTCTTTCAAGTTTTTGTCTTAGGATATTTCATCTGTCACCCTAACGTTCAATGCTCTCTGAAAAATCCCATTGCAGATTCCAAGAAAACAATGTTAGCAAACTGCTCAATGAAAAGAATAGTGTAATTCTGTGAGTTGAATTCACACATCACAAAGCAGTTTCTCTGATAACTTCCCTTTGGTCTTTCTATGAGGATATTTCCTTTGTCACCATAAGCTTCAATGAGCTCCAAATTATTACATTACAGATTCCAAAAAAATAAAAAAACAGAGCACGCAAACTGCTCAATGCAAAGAACAGTGTAACTGTGAGATGAATTCACGCAACATAAAGAAGTTTCTCAGAACACTACTTTCAAGTTTTTATCTGAGGATACTCCCTTTTTCAAATTTGGCATCAAGGCACTCCCAAATACCCCTTTGCATATTCCAGGAAAACAGTGTTATCAAACTGCTCCAGGAAAAGAAAAGTGTAACTCTGTGAGATGAATTCACACATAACAAAGAACTTTCTCAGAAAGCTTCTTTCTAGTTTTTATCTGAAGATATTTCCTTTGTCACCATAGACGTCAATGTGATCCAAAATATCCCTTCTCAGAATCCCCAAAAGCAGTGCTAACAAACTGCTACATGAAAAGAATCGTGTAACTCTGTGAGATGAATTCACAAATCACAAAGCAGTTTTTCTTTTTCACAATAGGCCTCAATGAGCTCGTTAATATCTCTTTGCAGACTCCATGAAAGCAGTGTCACCAAACTGCTACATGATAACAATGGTGTAAATCTGTGAGATGAATTAACACACCACAATATGGTTTCTCAGAAAGCTTCTTTTTGGTTTTCTGTCTGAGGATATTTCCTTTGACACCATAGGCTTCACTGTGCTCCCAAATATCCTATTGCAGATTCCATAAGAACAGTGTTAGCAACCTGCTCCAAGAAAAGAATCAGGTAACTCTGTGAGATGAATTCACATCTCACAAAGATGTTTCTTAGAAAGCTTCTTTCTAGTTTTTATCTGAGTATATTTCCTTTGTCAACCTAGGATTCAATGCGATCCAAAACATCCATTCTCAGATACCACAAAAACAGTGCTAACAACCTGCTCCATGAAAAGAATGGTGTAACGCTGTGAGATGAATTTACACAGCCCAAAGCTGTTTCTCAGAAAGCTTCTGTCTAGTTTTCATCTGAGGATATTTCCGTTTTCACCATATTCCTCAATGCACTCCTGAATATCCCATTGCAGATTAAACGAAAAAAGTGTTAACAAATTTCTCAATGAAAACAACTTTGTAACTCTGTGAGATGAATTCACACATCAAAAAGCAGTTTCACAGTAAGCTTCTTTTTGGTTTTTACCTGAGGCTATTTCCTTTGTCAACATAGATTTCAATGATGAAGTCTTCAATGATGAAAACAGTGATGCCAAAGTGCTCCCTTAACAGAAACATTTAGATCTATGAGATGAATGCACACATCACAAAGGAGATTCTCAGAAAGCTTCTCTCCAGTTTGTACCTGAAGATATTTCCTTTTTCACCATTGGACTCTATGAGCTCCCAAATATCCCTTTGCAGATTAAACAAAAACAATGTTACCAAACTACTCCATGAAAGGAAAGGGGTAACTTGGTGAGATGAATTCACTCACCATGAAGAAGTTTCTCAGAAACTTTCTTTATAGTTATTATCTGAGGATATTTCCTTTGTCACCATAGGCTTCAATGCACTCTGAAATATCAGATTGCAGATTCCAAGAAAACAGTGTAAGAAAACTGCTCAATGCGAAGAACAGTGTAACTCTGTGAGATGAATTCACCCATCATGAAGGAGTTTATCAGAAAGCTTCTTTCTAATTTTTATCTGAGGATATTTTCTTTTTCTATTTAGGCCTAAAGGAGCTCCTAAATATCCCTTGTAGATTCCAGGAAAACACTGTTAGAAAACTTCTCCATGAAAAGAAACATGTAAATCTGTGAGATGAATTCACACAACATGAAGAAGATTCTCAGAAAGCTTATTTCTAATTTTAAATGGAGGATATTTCTTTGGTCACCAGAGGCTTCAATGCTATCCAAAATATCTCTTCTCAGATTCCCCCAAAACAGTGCTACCAAACTGCTCCATGAAAAGAAAGGTGTAACTCTGTGACATCAATTTGCAAATCACAAAGGAGTTTCTCATAAATATTCTTTATAGTTATTATCTGAAGATACTTCCTTTGTCACAATAGGCTTCAAAGCGATCCAAAATATCCTTAATCAGATTCCCCAAAAAGAGTGCTACCAAAATGCTCCATGGAAACAATCGTATAACTGTATGAGATGAATACACAAATCACAAAGCAGTTTCTCAGAAAGCTTCTTTCTCATTTTTGTCAGATGATTTTTCCTTTATCACCTTAGGCCTCAATGAGCTCATAAATATCGCTTCACAGATACCCCGAAAACAGTGTTAGCAAACTGCTCCATAAAAACAAGGTTGGAGTTTTCTGGCGGAGAAAGATGGCCAAAAAGGAACAGCTCCAGTCTCCAGCTCCCAGTGTGAGTGACAGAGAAGACAGGTGATTTCTGCATTTTCAACTGAGGTACGGGGTACATCTCACTAGGGAGTGCCAGACAGTCAGTGCTGGTCAGGTACTGCAGCCCGAACAGCGAGAGCTGAAGCAGGGTGAGACTTCGCCTCACCTGGGAAGTGCAAGGGGGAAGGGAATCCCTTTTCCTAGCCAGGGGAACTGAGACACAAAACACCTGGATAATCGGGTATATCCCACCCCAATACTGCGCTTTACCAAGGGTCTTAGCAAACAGGCACACCAGGAGACTTTATCCCACACCTGACCAGGAGGGTCCCATGCCCATGGAGTCTCCCTCATTGCTAGCACAGCAGTCTGCAATCTAACGGCAAGACAGCAGCAAGGCTGGGGGAGGGGCGCCCGCCATTGCTGAGGCTTAAGTAGGTAAACAAAGCCGCTGGGAAGCTCAAACTGGGTGGAGCTCACAGCAGCTCAAAGAAGCCTACCAGTCTCTGTAGACTCCACCTCTGGGGACAGGGCAGAGCTAAACAACAACAACCAAAAAAAAAAAGGAGTAGAAACCTCTGCAGATGCAAATGACTCTGTCTGACTGCTTTGAAGAAAGCAGTGGATCTCCCAACACGGAGGTTGAGATCTGAAAACCCACAGACTGCCTACTCAAGTGGGTCCCTATCCCTGAGTAGTCTACCTGGGAGACATCCCCTGCTAGGGGCAGACCGACACCCCACACCTCACACGGTGGAGTGCACCCCTGAGAGGAAGCTACCAAAGCAAGAATCAGACAGGTACACTCGTTGTTCAGCAATATTCTATCTTCTGCAGCCACTTATGCTGATACCCAGGCAAACAGGGTCTGGAGTGGACCTCAAGTAATCTCCAACAGACCTAGAGCTGAGGGTCCTGACGGTTAGAAGGAAAAATAACAAACAGGAAGGACACCCACACCAAAACCCCATCAGTACGTCACCATCATAAAAGACCAGAGGCAGATAAAACCACACAGATGGGGAAAAAGCAGGGCAGAAAAGCTGGAAATTCAAAAAATAAGAGGGCACCTCCCCCTCCAAAGGAATGCAGCTCATCGCCAGCAATGGATCGAAGCTGGACGGAGAATGACTTTGACGAGATGAGAGAACAAGGCTTCAGTCCATCAAAATTCTCAGAGATAAAGGAGGAATTACGTACCCAGCGTAAAAAAACTAAAAATCTTGAAAAAAGAGTGGAAGAATTGATAACTAGAATAATTAATGCAGAGATGGCCATGAACAAAATGACAGAGATGAAAACCATGACATGAGAAATACATGACAAATGCAAAAGCTTCAGTAACCAACTCGATCCACTGGAAGAAAGAGTATCAGCGATTGAGGATCAAATGAATGAAATGAAGCGAGAAGAGAAATCTAAAGAAAAAAGAAGAAAAAGAAATGAACAAAGCCTGCAAGAAGTATGGGATTATGTAAAAAGACCACATCTACGTCTGATTGGGGTGCCTGAAAGTGAGGGGGAAAATGGAACCAAGTTGGAAAACACTCTTCAGGATATCATCCAGGAGAACTTCCCCAACCTAGCAGGGCAGGCCAACATTCAAATTCAGGAAATACAGAGAACACCACAAAGATGCCCCTTGAGAAGAGCAACTCCAAGACACATAATTACTAGATTCAGCAAAGTTGAAATGAAGGAAAATATCTTAAGGGCAGCCAGAGAGAAAGGTCGGGTTACCCACGAAGGGAAGCCGATCAGACTAACAGCAGATCTCTCGGCAGAAACTCTACAAGCCAGAAGAGAGTGGGGGCCAATATTCAACATTCTTAAAGAAAAGAATTTTCAACCCAGAATTTCATATCCAGTCAAACTAAGTTTCATAAGTGAAGGAGAACTAAAATCCTTTACAGATAAACAAATGCTTAGAGATGTTGTCACCACCAGGCCTGCCTTACAAGAGACCCTGAAGGAAGCATTAAACATGGAAAGCAACAACTGGTAACAGCCATTGCAAAAACATGCCAAAATGTAAAGACAATAGAGGCTAGGAAGAAACTATATCATCTAATGAGCAAAATAACGTGTTAATATCATAATGGCAGGATCAAGTTCACACATAACAATATTAGCCTTAATCGGGGCGGAGCAAGATGGCGGAACAGGAACAGCTTCAGTCTCCATCTTCCAGCGCGACCGACACAGAAGACCGGTGATTTCTGCATTTTCAACTGAGGTATTGGGGTCATCTCACATGGGAGCGCCGGACAATCGGTGCTGATCAGCTGCTGCAGCCCGACCAGCGAGAGCTGAAGCAGGGCGAGGCAT
>NW_022300658.1:18909-27307 GCF_002776525.5 Piliocolobus tephrosceles
GAACTGAACAATGAGCTCACTTGGACTCGGGAAGGGGAACATCACACACTGGGGCCTATCATGTGGAGAGGGGACGGGTTGCATTGGGGAGTTATACCTGATATAAATGATGAATTGATGGGTGCGGACGAGTTGATGGGTGCAGCACACCAACATGGCACATGTATACATATGTAACAAACCTGCACGTTATGCACATGTACCCTAGAACTTAAAGTATAAAAAAAAAAAAAAAATATTAGCCTTAAATGTAAATATACGAAATTGTCCAGTTAAAAGACACAGACTGACAAACTGGATAAAGAGTCAAGACCCATCAGTCTGCTGTATTCAGGAGACCCATCTCACATGCAGAGACACACATAGGATCAAAAAAAAGGGATGGAGGAAGATCTACCAAGCAAATGGAGAACAAAAAAAGCAGGGGTGGCAATACTAGTCTCTGATAAAACAGACTTTAAACCATCAAAAGTCAAAAGAGACAAAGAAGGCCATTACATATTGGTAAAGGGATCAATTCAACAGGAAGAGCTAACTATCCTAAATATATATGCACCCAATACAGGAGCACCCAGATTCATAAAGCAAGTCCTTAGAGACTTACAAAGAGACTTAGACTCCCATACAATAATCATGGGAGACTTCAACACCCCACTGTCAACATTAGACAGATCAACGAGACAGAAAGTTCACAAGGATATCCAAGAATTCAACTCAGCTCTGCAGCAAGCAGACCTAATAGACATCCACAGAACTCTCCATCCCAAATCAACAGGATATACATTCTTCTCAGCTCCATATCATACTTATTCCAAAATTGACCACATAATTGGAAGTAAAGCACTCCTCAGCAAATGTACAAGAACAGAAATTATAACAAACTATCTCTCAGACCACAGTGCAATCAAACTAGAACTCAGGATTAAGAAACTCAATCAAAACGGCTGAACTACATGGAAACTGAATAATCTGCTCCTGAATGACTACTGGGTATATAACGAAATGAAGGCAGAAATAAAGATGTTCTCTGAAACACGTGAAAACAAAAATACAACATACCAGAGTTTCTGGGACACATTTAAGCAGTGTGTAGAGGGAAATTTATAGCACTAAATGCCCACAAGAGAAAGCTGGAAAGATCGAAAATTGACACTCTAACATCACAATTAAAAGAACTAGGGAAGCAAGAGCAAACACATTCAAAATGTAGCAGAAGGCAAGAAATAATTAAGATCACAGTAGAACTGAAGGAGAAAGAGATACAAAAAACCCTCCAAAAAATCAATGAATCCAGGAGTTGGTTTTTTGAGAAGATCAACAAAATTGATAGACCACTAGCAAGACTAGTAAAGAAGAAAAGAGAGCAGAATCAAATAGATGCAATAAAAACTGATAAAAGGGATATCACCACAGACCCCACAGAAATACAAACTACCGTCAGAGAATACCATAAACACCTCTATGCAAATCAACTAGAAAATCTAGAAGAAATGGATAATTTCCTGGACACTTACACTCTCCCAAGACTAAACCAGGGAGAAGCTGAATCCCTATATAGACCAATAGCAAGCTGTGAAATTGAGACAATAATTAATAACCTACCAACCAAAAAATGTCCAGGACCAGAAGGATTCACAGCTGAATTCTACCAGAGGTACAAGGAGGAGCTGGTACCATTCCTTCTGAAACCATTCCAATCAATAGAAAAAGAGGAAATCCTCCATAACTCATTTTATGAGGCCAACATCATCCTGATACCAAAGCCTGACAGAGACACAACAAAAAAAGAGAATTTTAGACCAATATCCCAGATGAACATCGAGCAAATATCCTCAATAAAATACTGGCAAACCGGATCCAGCAGCACATCAAAAAGCTTATCGATCATGATCAAGTGGGCCTCATCCCTGGGATGCAAGGCTTGTTCAACATGCGCAAATCAATAAACGTGATCCAGCATATAAACAGAACCAAAGTCAAAAACCACATGATTATCTCAATAGATGCAGAAAAGGCTTTTGACAACATTCAACAGCCCTTCATGCTAAAAACGCTCAATAAATTCGGTATTGATGGAACGTACCTCAAAATAATAGGAGCTATTTATGACAAACCCACAGCCAATATCATACTGAATGGGCAAAAACTGGAAAAATTGCCTTTGAAAACTGGCACAAGACAGGGATGCCCTCTCTCACCACTCCTATTCAACATAGTGTTGGAAGTTCTGGCTTGGGAAGTCAGGCAAGAGAAAGAAATAAAGGGTATTCAGTTAGGAAAAGAAAAAGTCAAATTGTCCCTGTTTACAGATGACATGATTGTATATTTAGAAAACTCCATTGTCTCAGCCCAAAACCTTCTTAAGCTGATAACAAACTTCAGCAAAGTCTCAGGATACAAAATTAATGTGCAAAAATCACAAGCATTCTTATACAACAGAAACAGACAAACAGCCAAATCATGAATGAACTTCCATTCACAATTGCTTCAAAGAGAATAAAATACCTAGGAATTCAACTTACAAGGGATGTAAAGGACCTCTTCAAGGAGAAATACAAAACACTGCTCAGTGAAATCAAAGAGGACACAAACAAATGGAAGAACATACCATGCTCATGGATAGGAAGAATCAATTTTGTGAAAATGGCCATACTGCCCAAGGTCATTTATAGATTCAATGCCATCTCCATAAAGCTACCAATGAGTTTCTTCACCGAATTGGAAAAAAACCTGCTTTAAAGTTCTTATGGAACCAAAAAAGAGCCCGCATTGCCAAGACAATCCTAAGTCAAAAGAACAAAGCTGGAGGCATCAAGCTACCTGACTTCAAACTATACTACAAGTCTACAGTAACAAAAACAGCATGGTATTGGTACCAAAACAGAGATATAGACCAATGGAACCGAACAGAGCCCTGAGAAATAATACCACACATCTACAGCCATTTGGTCTTTGACAAACCTGAGAAAAACAAGAAATGGGGAAAGAATTCCCTATTTAATAAATGGTGCTGGGAAAATTGGCTAGCCATAAGTAGAAAGCTGAAACTGGATCCTTTCCTTACTCCTTATA
The DNA here is from genome assembly GCF_002776525.5 of Piliocolobus tephrosceles. NCBI lineage: Eukaryota > Metazoa > Chordata > Mammalia > Primates > Cercopithecidae > Piliocolobus > Piliocolobus tephrosceles. Next base: position 21,982 of record NW_022300658.1, read on the forward strand.
CGAAAACTAATTCAGGATGGATTAGAGACTTAAATGTTAGACCTAATACCATAAAAACCCTAGAAGAAAACCTAGGTAATACCATTCAGGACATAAGCATGAGCAAGGACTTCATGTCTAAAACACCAAAAGCAATGGCAACAAAAGCAAAAATTGACAAATGGGATCCAATTAAACTAAAGAGCTTCTGCACAGCAAAAGAAACTACCATTAGAGTGAACAGGCAACACACAGAATGGGAGAAAATTTTTGCAATCTACTCATCTGACAAAGAGCTAATTTCCAGAATCTACAAAGAACTCAAACAAATTTACAAGAAAAAAACAAACAACCCCATCCAAAAGTGGGCAAAGGATATGAACAGACATTTCTCAAAAGAAGACATTCATACAGTCAACAGACACATGAAAAAATGCTCATCATCACTGGCCATCAGAGAAATGCAAATCAAAACCACAATGAGATACCATCTCACACCAGTTAGAATGGCAATTATTAAAAAGTCAGGAAACAACAGGTGCTGGAGAGGATGTGGAGAAATAGGAACACTTTTACACTGTTGGTGGGATTGTAAACTAGTTCAACCATTATGGAAAACAGTATGGCAATTCCTCAAGGATCTAGAACTAGAAGTACCATATGACCCATCCATCCCATTACTGAGTATATACTGAAAGGATTATAAATCTTGCTGCTATAAAGACACATGCACACGTATGTTTATTGTGACACTATTCACAATAGCAAAGACTTGGAATCAACCCAAATGTCCATCAGTGACAGACTGGATTAAGAAAATGTATCACATATACACCATGGAATACTATTCAGCCATAAAAAAGGATGAGTTCGTGTACCTTTGTAGGGACATGGATGCAGCTGGAAACCATCATTCTCAGCAAACTATCACAAGAACAGAAAACCAAACACCTCAAATTCTCACTCATAGGTGGGAACTGAACAATGAGATCACTTGGACTCAGGAAGGGAAACATCACACACCGGGGACTATCATGGGGAGGGGCCGGGGGGAGGGATTGCATTGTTAGTTATACCTGATGCAAATGACGAGTTGATGGGTGCTGATGAGTTGATGGGTGCTGACGAGTTCATGGGTGAAGCACACCAACATGGCACAAGTATACATATGTAACAAACCTGCACGTTATGCACATGTACCCTAGAACTAAAAGTATGATAATAATAAAATAATAATAATAAAAACATTGTTTCTTCAGAATCCAGGTATAGGAGGTGGTGAACTTGTGACTCAATTTATATAATTACCTGTTCATATGTTTTGCCTATTTTCTGTTTTATTGGTCTCTTTCCTATTAAAATATAGAGATTTTTATAAATTAGATATGCTAGGCTTTTTATCTGTAATATGAGTTTCATTTTTTCAGTTTGTTATGCCTTTTGCTTTTGAATATATTAATTAGGGATAAACACATATTTTTTATTTCTATAAAGTAAAAATGAATATTTTCTTTTATGATTTTTACATTTTGACGCACAGTTAGATGATCTTTTCCAGCACATGGTCATAAGTGACTTGGCCTTGTCTTTTACAATATTATTGAATATATACATATACGCACATATATTTATATGTGTACATATGCACATTTACATATGCAAATATGTACAAATATGTATGATTTGGATGTCTGTGTATATATATATATTAAATCATTTGCATTTCTTAAAAAAAAGAAAACAATGGTGGAAATCTCTGAGGTTAATTAACACATCACAAAGCAATTTCTCAGAAAGCTTCTTTTTGCTTTTTGTCTGAGGATATTTCCTTTGTCAACCTAGGCTTCAATGCACTCCTAAATATCCTATTGCAGATTCCACGAAAACGGTGTTAGCAAAGTGCTCCAAGAACAGAATAATGTAACTCTATAAAATGAGTTCACACATCACAAAGACGTTTCTCAGAAGACTTCTTTCTAGTTTTTATCTGAGAATATTTCCTTTGTCACCATTGGCTTCAATGCAACGCAAAATATCCCTTCTGAGACTCCCTAAAAACAGTGCTACCAAACTTTTCCATGAAAAGAATGGTGTGTCTCTGTGAGATGAATTCATATATCACAAAGATGTTTCTCAGAAAAGTTCTTTCTACTTTTTATCTGAGGATATTTCCTTTTTCACCATAGACCTCAATGCACTCCCAAATATCCATTTGCAAATTCCAAGAAAACGGTGTTGGCAAATTCCTACATGAAAAAAATTGTATAACCCTGTGAAATAAATTCACTCATCACAAAGAAGTTTCTCAAAAACTTTTTTGGGTTTTTATCTGAGGGTATTTCCTTTGTCACTATAGGCTTCAATGAAATAAAATACATCCATTCTTAAATCCCCCCAAAACAGTGCTACCTAACTTTTCCAAGAAAAGAAAGGTATAACTCTGTGATAGGAATTCACATACCACAAAGCACTTTCTCATAAAGCATCTTTCTAGTTTCTTTCTGATGATATTTTCTTTGTCACCATAGGCTTCAATGCAATTCAAAATATCCCTTCTCAGATTCCCCAAAAACAGTGCTACCAAACTGCTCCATGAATAGAATCGTGTAACTCTGTGAGATGAATTCACAAATCACAAAGCAATTCCTCAGAAAGCTTCCCTCTAGTTTTTGTCTGAGGATAATTCCTTTGTCACCCTAAGCTTCAATGTGCTCCAAAATATCCCTTTGCAGATTCCAAGAAAACAGTGTAAGAAAACTGGTCAATGAAAAGAACAATGTAACTCTGTGAGTTGAATTCACACATCAGAAGGCAGTTTCTCAGAAATATTGTTTCTAGTTTTTATCGGAGGATACTTCCTTTTTCACTCTAGGCCTCAATGCACTGCAGACTATGCCATTGCAGATTACCAGAAAACAGTGTTAGCAAACTGCTCCATGAAAAGAAAGGTGTAACTCTGCGAAACTAATTCACTCATCACAAGGAACTTTCTTAGAATTCTTCTTTCTAGTTTTTATCTAAGTATATTTCCTTTGTCACCATAGTTTTCAATGTGACACAAAATATCCCTTCTCAGAATCCCCAAAAACACTGCTACCAAACTGATCCATGAAAAGGATCATGTAATTCTGTGACATGAATTCACAGACCACCAAGCAGTTTCTCAGTAAGCTTCTTTCTACTTCTTATATGAGGATATTTCCTTTGTCACCCTATGCTTCAATCTGCTCTTTAATAACCCATTGCAGATTCCAAGAAAGCAGTGTTAGCAAACTGCTCAATGAAAAGAACGGTTTAACTCTGTAAGACGAATTCACACATCACAAAGCAGTTTGTTAGAATGCTTCTTTCTAGTTTTTGTCTGAGGATATTTCCTTTTTCACCATAGGTTTCCATGCGATCCAAAATATCCCTTTTCAGATTCTCCAAAAACACTGCTACCAAATTGATCCATGAAACGAATAGTGTAACTCTGTGAGATTAATTCACAAATCACAAAGCAGTTTCTCAGAATGCTTCTCTCTCGTTTTTTCTGAGGATATTTCCTTTGTCACCATAAGCTTTGATGTGCTCTGAAGTATCTCATTGCAGATTCCAAGAAAACAGCGTCAGCAAACTGCTCCATGAAAAGAAAAGTGTAACTCTGTGAGACAAATTCACACATCACAAAGAAATTTCTCAGAAAGGTTCTTTCTAGTTTCTATCTTAGGATATTTCCTTTGTCACCACAGGCTTCAAGGTGATCCAAAATGTTCCTTCTCAGATTTGCCATAAGCTGTGCTACCAAACTACTCCATGAAAAGAATCATGTAATGAATGCTGTGAGATGAACTAGCACATCACAGTGTTTTCTCAGATTGCTTCTCTCTGGTTTCTATATCATGCTATTTCCTTTTCTACCATAGGCTTCAAAGTGCTCCCAAATACTCCTTCTCAGACACAACAAAACCGTGATGCCAAAGTGCTCCTTGAACAGAAATGTTTAGCTCTATGAAATGAATATACACATCACAAAGGAGTTTCTCAGAAAGCTTCTCTCCAGTTGTTACCTGAAGAATTTTCTTTTTTCACCTTATGCCTCTATGTGCTCCCAAAAATCTCTCTGCAGATTCCACAAAAACATTGCTACCACACTGTGCAATGAATAGAAAGTTTTAACTCAGTGAGATAAATTCACACATCATAAATCAGTTTCTCAGGAAGTTTCTTTCTAGTTTTTATCTGAGAATATTTCCTTTTCCACCGTAGGCTTCAATGTGCCCCCAAATATCCCTTCTAAGACACCACAAAAACAGTGATACCAAAGTGCTCCCTAAAGAAAAACGTTTATCTCTATCAGATGAATGCACACATCACAAAAGAATTTCTCAGAAAGATTCTCTCCAGATTTTACCTGAAGATATTTCCTCTTTTGCCATTGGACTCTATGGGCTCCTGAGTATCCCTTTGCAGATTCCACAAATACAATTATACCAAAATGCTCAATGAAAAGAAAGGTGTAACTCTGTGAGATGAATTCACCCATCACAAAGCAGTTTCTCGGAGAGCTTCTTTCTAGTTTAAATCTGAGGATATTTCCTTTTTCACCATAGTCTTCAATGTGCTCCCAAATATCTCCTCTCGGATACCACAAAAACAGTAATGCCGAACTGCTCAATCAACAAAAAGTTCAAACTCTATGAGACGAATACACAGATCACAAAACTATCACAAAAAGCATCTCTTCAGTTTTATCTGAAGTTGTCTTCCTTTTCTCTTTAGGCCTCTAGGAGCTCCCGGTATCCCTTTTCAGATTCCGCAAATACAGTGCTACTAAACTACTCAAAGAAAACAAAGGTGTACCTCAGTGAAATGAATTCACCCATCACAAATAAATTTCTCAGAAGTCTTCTTTCTGGATTTTTTCTCAGGATATTTATTTTTCCACCGTCACCATCAGTGTCCGTACACTCCCAAATATCCCTTCTCAGACACAACAAAGACAGTGCTACCAAACTGATCCATGAAAAGAATCTTGGAACTCTGTGATATGAATTAACATATCACAAAGTGGTATCTCAGAAAGCTTCTTTCTAGTTTTTATATGAAGATAATTCCTTTTTCACAAAAGGCCTCAATTCACTCCAGAATATGACATTGCACATTCAAAGAAAACAGTGTCAGCAAACTTCTCCATGAAAAGAAAGGTGTAACTCTGTGAGATGAATTCACACATCACAAAGCAGATTCTCAGAAACCTTCTTTCTAGTTTAAATCTGAGTATATTTCCTATGTCTCCTTAAGCTTCAATTGGATCCAAGATATCCCATTGCAGATTCCAAGAAAACAGTGTTAGCAATCTGCTCAA
>NW_022300658.1:27317-36505 GCF_002776525.5 Piliocolobus tephrosceles
TCACTATAGGCCTCAATGCGCTCAGGAATATCCCATTGCAGATTCCACGAAAACACTGTTGGCAAATTGCTCCATGAAAAGAAAGGTTTCATTCTGTGAGACGAATTCACTCATCACAAAGAACTTTCTCAGAAAGCTTCTTTCTAGTTTTTATCTGAGGATATTTTCTTTGTCACCATAGGTTTCAATGCTATCCAAAATATCCCTTCTCAGATTCCCCAAAAACACTGCTACCAAATTGATCCATGAAAAGAATGGTGTGACTCTGTGAGGTGAATTCACAAATCACAAAGCAATTTCTCAGAAAAATTCTTTCTAGTTTTTTTCCTGAGGATATTTCCTTTGTCACCATAAGCTTCGATGCACTCTGAAGTATCCCATTGCAAGTTCCAAGAAAATGATGTTACCAAATTGATCCATGAAAAGAAAGGTGTAACTCTGTGAGATGAATTCGTGCACTACAAAGCAGTTTCTCAGAAAGCTTCTTTCTAGTTTTTGTCTGAGTATATTCCCTTTTTCACTTTAAGCCTCCCTATGTTACCACATATTCTTTTGCAGATTCCATGAAAACAGTGTTAGAAACTCCTCCATGAAAAGAAAGATGTAACTCTGTGGAATGAATTCACACATTCCAAAAAACTTTCTCAGAAAGCTACTTTCTAGATTTTATCTGAAGATATTTCCTTTGTCATCATGTGCTACAATGCATCCAAAATTTCCCTTCTCAGATTCCCCAAAAACAGTGCTATCATCTGTTACATAAAAAGACCAGGTAACTCTGTAAGATGAGTTAACACATTAGAAATCATTTTCGCAGAAAGCTTCTTTCTAGTTTTTATATGAGGGTATTTCCTTTGTCTCCTTAAGCTTAATGCACTCTGAACTAACCCTTTGCAGATTCCACGAAATCAGTTGTAGCAAACTATCCAATGAAAAGAACAGTGTAAATCTGTGAGAGGAATTGCACATAACAAAGCAGTTTCTCAGAAAGCTTCTTTCTAGTTTTTAGGTGAGAATATTTGCTTTTTCACCATAGATTTCAATACTCTCCCAAATATCCCTTTGCAGATTACATGAAAGTAGTGTTATCAAACTGCTCCATGGAAAGAAAGGTGTAAATCTCTGAAATGAACTCACACATCACAAATAAATTTTTCAGAAAGTTTCTTTCTAGTTTTAATCTGTGGATATTTACTATGCCACCATAAGTTTCAATGAGCTCTGAAATATCCCATTGCAGTTTCCAAAAAAACAATTTTAGCACACTGCTCAATGAAAAGAAAAGTGTTACATATGAGATGAATTCACACATCACAAAGCAGTTTCTCAAAAGCTTCTTTCTAGTGTTTATCTGAGAATATTTCTTATTTCACCATAGGCCTCAATGCGCTCCCATATATCCCTTTGAAGATTCCACAAAGAGAGTGTAAATCAGCATCTCAGAAAGATTCTTTTTGGTTTATATCTGAGGATATTTCCTTTGTCACCATAGGCTTCAATTTACTCCCAAATATCTTATTGCAGATTTCATGAAAGCAGTGCTATCTAACAGCTAATTAAAAGAATGGGGTAACTCTGTGAGATGAATTCACACATCACAAAGCAGTTTCTCAGAAAGTTTATTTCTAGTTTTTATCTGAGAATACTTCCTATTTCACAATTGGCCTCAATGCGCCCCCAAGTATCGCTTTGTAGATATCACAAAATTAGTGTTAGCAAACTGCTCCATGGAAAGAAAGGTGTAACTCTGTGAGATGACTTCAACGTCACAAAGAATTTCTCAGAAACCTTCTTTCTAGTTTTTATCTGAGGATATTTCCTTTTTCACCGTAGACCTCAGTGCGCTCTGAAATATCCCTTTGCAGATTTCACGAAAACAGTGTTAGTAAAGTACTCTATGAAAAGAAAGGTGTAACCCTGTGAGATGAATTCACACATCACAAAGAAGTTTCTCAGAAAGTATCTTTCTTTTTTGACCTGAGGCTATTTCCTTTGTCACTATAGGCTTCAATGTGATCCAAATTATTCCTTCCAGATACCACTAGAACAGTGCTATCAAACTGACCCACGAAATGAATCATGTAACCGTGAGAATTCACAAATCATAAAGCAGTTTCTCAGAAAGCTTATTTCTTCCTTTTGTCTGAGGATATTTCCTTTGTCACCATAAGCTTCAATGCGCTCTGAAATATCCCATTGCGGATTCCAAGAAAACAGTGCTAGCAAACTGCACTATGAGTAGAAAATTGGAACTCTGTGAGATTAATTCACACATGGCAAGGAAGTATCTCAGAAAGCTTCTTTCTAGTTTTTATCTGAGAATATTTCCTGTGTCAACATAGGCTTCAATGAAAAACAAAATATCCCTTCTCAGATACCCCAAAAACAGTGCTACCAAACTGATCCATGCAAAGAATCGTGAAACTCTGTGAGAAGAATTCACAAATCAGAAAGCAGTTTCTCAGAAAGCTTCTTTCTAGTTTTTAACTGAGGATATTTCCTTTGTCACCATAAGCTTCAATGAGCTCCAAAATATCACAGTGCAGATTCCAAGAAAATAGTTTTAGCAAACTGTGCAATGAAATGAATAGTGTAACTCTGTGAGTTGAATTCTCACGTCACAAAGCAATTTCTCAGAAAGCTTCTTTCTAGTTTTTATCTGAGGATATTTCCTTTATCACTATAGGTCTCAATGCACTCCAAAATATCCCTTTGCAGAATCCACAAAAACATTGTTAGTAAAATGCTCAATGAAAGAACAGCATAACTCTGTGAAAAAAATTCACACATCACAAGGCAGTTTCTCAGAAAGATTCTTTCTAATTTTAATCTGAGGATATTTCCCTTATCACCATAAGGGACTTCAACGTCACAAAGAATATTTGTGCTCCCAAATATCTCTTTGCAGATTCCACGAAAACAGTGTGAGTAAACTTCTCCATGAAAGGAAAGGTTTAACTCTGTGAGATTAATTCACACATCAAAAAGAACTTTCTCAGAAAGCTTCTTTCTAGTTTTTATCTGAGTATTTTTTTGTCACCATACACTTCATGTGAACCAAAATATTCCTTCTCAGATTCCCCAAAAGCAATGCTATCAAACAGTTCCATGAAAAGAATCGTGACACTCTGTGAGAAAAATTCACAAATCACAAAGTAGTTTCTCAGAAAGATTCTTCCTCGTTTTTATCTGAGGGTATTTCCTTTGTTACCATGAACTTCAATGTGCTCTAAAATATCCCATTGGAGATTCCAATAAAACAGTGTTAGCAAATTGTTCAATGAAAATAACACTGTATCTCTGTGAGATGAATTCACACATCACAAAGAAGTTTGTCAGAAAGCTCCCTTTTCATTTTTATCTGAGGATATTTCCTTATCACCATAGGCTTCAATTCGATCCCAATATCCCTTCTCAGAATACCCCAAAACAGTGCTACCAAACCGATCCATGAAAAGAATGGTGTAACTCTGTGAGATGAATGAGCACACCCAAAAGAGGAATCTTTGAAAGCTTCTTTGTAGTTTTTATATGAGTATATTTCCTTTGTCACCACATGATTCAATGTGCTCTGAAATATCCCATTGCAGACTCCATGAAAACAGTGTTAGCAAACTGCTCAATGAAATGAACAGTTAAATGCTGTGAGGTCAATTGACACATCACAATGTAGTGTCTCAGAAAACTTATTTTTGGTTTTTGTCTGAGGATATTTCCTTAATCACCATAGGCTTCCATGAGCTCCCAATTATCCTGTTGCAATTTCCAGGAAGACACTGTTATCAAACTGCTCAAAGAAAAAAACCAACTACATCTGTGAGATGAATTCACACATCACAAAGAACTTTCTCAGAAGTCTTATTTCTAGTTTTTATTTGAAGATACTTCTTTTGTTACCTTAGACTTCCACGTGATCCAAGTATCCCTTCTCAGAGTCTCCAAAGCAGGGCTACCAAACTGATCCATAAAAACAATCGTGTAACTCTGTGAGATGAATTCACAAATAACAAAGCAGTTTCTAAGAAAGTTTCTTTCCAGCTTTTAAATGAGGATATTTCCTTTATCACTGTAGGCTTCAATGCGCTCCCAAATATCCTATTGCAGATTCCACCAAAACTGTATTATCAAACTGCTCAATGAAAAGTATGGTATAACTCTGTGAGATGAATTCACACATCACAAAGCAGTTTCTCACAAAGCATCTTTCTAGTTTTCATCTGAGGGTATTTCCTTTTTCTGCATAGGCCTCAAAACGCTCCAAATATCCCTTTGCAGATTCCATGACAACAGTGTTAGCAAATGCTCCATGAAAAGGGAGGTGTAACTCTGTGAGACGAATTTCCACATCACAAAGGACTTTCTCAGAAAGCTTCCTTCTAGTTATTATCTGATGATATTCCCTTTGTTACCATTGGCTTCAATGCAGTTCAAAATATCCCTTCTCAGATTCCCAAAAAACAGTGCCACAAAAGTGCTCCATGAAAAGAAAGGTGTAACACTGTGAGATGAGTTCACACATCACAAAGAAATTTCTCAGAAACCTTCTTTCTAGTTTTATCCGAGGATAATTCCTTAGTTCCCATAGACTTCAATGCAATCCAAAATATCCATTCTTGATTCCGCAAAAACAGTGCCACCAAACTGCTCCATGAAAAGAATAGTGAACTCTGTTAGATGAATTAAAACACCATGAAGCAGTTTCTCAGAATGCTTCCTTCTAGTGTTTATATGAGGATAGTTCCTTTGTCACCATAAGCTGCAATACGATCCAAAATATCCCTTCTCAGATTCCCCAAAAACAGTGCTACCCAACTGCTCCCTGAAAAGAACTGTGTAATTATGTGAGACGAATTCACAAAGCACAAAGCAGTTTCTCAGAAAGTTTCTTACTGGTTTTTATCTCAGGATATTTCCTTTGTCACAATAACCTTCAATTTTCTTCTAAATATCCCATTGCAGATTCCAATACAGCAGTGTTAGCAAACTGCTGAATGAAAAGAACAGTGTAACTCTGTGAGATAAATTCACACATCACAAAGCAGTTTCACAGAAATCTTCTTTTGGTTTTTTTATGTGGATATTTCCTTTGTCACCATAGACTGCAATGCACTCCCAAATATCCCTTTGGAGAGTCCACGAAATCTGCATCATCGAACTGCTCCATAGAAAGAAAGGTGTAACTCTGTGAGATATATTCAGTCATCACAGAGAACTTTCTCAGAATGCTTCTTTCTAGTTTTTATCTGAGGATATTTTCTTTGTCACCATTGGCTTCAAAGTGATCCAAAGTGTCCTCTCTCAGATTCCACAAAAACAGTGCTAACAAACTGATCCATGAAAAGCATCGTGCAATGCTGTGAGATGAATTAACACATCACAAAGTGGTATATCAGAAAGACTCTTTCCAGTTTTTATATGAGGATATTTCCAATGTCACCATAGGCTTCAATATGGTCTGAAATATCACATAGCAGATTGCAAGAAAACAGTGTTAGCAAACTGCTCAATGAAAAGAACAGTTTAACTCTGTGATATAAATTAATACATCACTAAGGAGTTTCACAAAACTCTTCTTTCTAATTTTAATCTGAGGATATTGCCTTTTCACCATAGATTTCAATGCAATTCAAAATATGCCTTCTCAGACCGCCAAAACAGGGCTACCAAATAACTCCCTAAAAACTGTGGTGTAACTCTGAGAGATGAATTCATATATCTCAAACTGTTTTTCAGAAAGCTTCTTTCTAGTTTTTCGCACAGTTTATATCCTTTTTCACCATAATCCTCAATGCGCTATGGAATACCCTAATGCAGTTTTCATGAAAAAAGTGCTGGCAAACTTCTCAAAGAAAAGAAAGTTGTAACTCTGTGAGGTGAACTCGCACATCCCAAAGCAGTTTCACAGAAAGCTTCATTTTGGATTTTATCTGAGGATAATTCCTTTGTCACTATAGGCTTCAATGTTCTCCCAAATATCCTATTGCAGATTCTACAAAAACAGTGTTATTAAGCTGTTCAATGAAAAGAATGGTGTGTCTCTGTAAGATGAATTCACACATCACAAAGCAGTTTCTCAGAAACCTTCTTTCCAGTTTTTATCTGAGGATATTTCCTTGTTTACTGTAGGTCTCAATGCACTCCCAAATATCCCTTTGCAGATTCCACGAAAATGTTGTTAGCAAATTGCTCCATGAATAGGAAGGTGTAAATTTGTGAGATGAATGCAAACATCTCAAAAAAACATTCTCAGAAAACTTGTTTCAAGTTTTTTCCTGAGGTTATTTATTTTGACATCACAGGCTTCAATGCAATCCAAAATATCCCTTCTCAGATTCCCCATAAACTGCTACCAAACCGAACTATGAAAAGAATCATGTAACTCTGTGAATTGAACTAATGCATCACAACGCAGTTTCCCAGAAAGCTTATTTCTAGTTTTTATATGAGGATAATTCTTTGTCACCATAAGTTACAATGAGCTACAAAATATCCCACTGCAGATTCCAAGAAAACAGTGTTAGCAAACATCTCAATAAGAACAGTGTAACTCTGTAAGATGAACTCACACATCATGAAGCAGTTTCTGAGAAAGTTTCTTTCTAGTTTTTATCTGAGGATATTTCCTTTTTCACCATAGGCCTCAATTCACTCCCAAATATCCATTCACACAACAAAAGAAAATTTCACAGAAAGCTTCTTTTTAGTTTATATCTCAGAGTATTTCCTTTGTCACCATAGGCTTCAATGCAATCCAAAATATCCCTTCTGAGATTCCTCATAAACAATGCTACCAAACTGATCCATGAAAAGAAAAGTGCAACTCTGTGAGATGAATTAGCACATCACAAAGCCATTTCTCACAAAGCTTCTTTCTAGTTTTTTTCTGAGGATATTTTCTTGTTCACCATAGGCCTCAAAGTGCTCGTGAATATCACTTTGCAGATTCCAGGAAAATAGTGTTAGCAAGCTGCTCCATGAAAACAAGGTGTATATCTGTTACATGAATTCACACATCACAAAGCAGTTTCTCTGAAAGCTTCTTTCAGGTTTTTATCTGAGGATATTTTCTTTTTCACCATTGGCCAGAACTTGCTCCCAAATATCCCTTTGTAGATTCCATGAAAACAGTGTTAGCAAAATGCTCCATGAAAAGAAAGTTGTTACTGTGTGAGATGAATACACACATCACAAAGAAGTTTCTCAGAAAGATTCTTTCTAGTTTTTATCTGAGGATATTTCCCTTGTCACCATACTCTTTAATGCCATCCAAATATCCCTTCTCAGATTCCCCCAAAACAGTGTTACCAAACTGCTCCATGAAGAGAATGGTGTATCTATGTGAGATAAATTCATACATCACAAAGCTGTTTCTCAGAATTCTTCTTTCTAGTTTTTCTCTGAGGATACTTCCTTTTTCACCATCGGCCTCAATGCACTCCCAAATATCCCTTCACAGATTCCATGAAAACAGTGTTAGCAAACTGATCATTGAAAAGAACACTGTTACTCTGCGAGATGAATTCACTAATCACAAAGGAGTTTCTTAGAAAGCTTCTTTTTGGTTTTTATCTGAGGATATTTCTTTTGTCACCATAGGCTTTAATACCCTACGAAATATCCTGTTGCAGATTCCACGCAAACAGTGTTTGCAAACTGTTCCATGAAAAGAAAGATGTTATTCTGTGAGATGAATACACATATCACAAAGAAGTTTCTCAGAAACCTTCTTTCTGTTTTTTTTCTGAGGATACTTTCTTTTTAACCATAGTTCTCAACTCGCTCCCAAATATCACTTTGTAGATTCCGTGAAAACAGAGTTAACAAACTGCTACATGAAAAGAAAGGTGTTCCTCTGTGTGATGAATACACCCATCACAAATACGTTTCTCAGAAATCTTCTTTCTAGTTTTTATCTGATTATATTTCCTTTGTCAGCATAGGCATCAATGCGATCCAAAATATCCCTTCTCAGATTCCCCAAAAACAGTGCTACCAAACTGCTCCCTGGAAAAGAATCATGTAACTCTGTGAGACAGATTCACAAATCACAAAGCAGTGTCTCAGAAAGCTTCTTTCTTTTTTTTTTCATATTTGTTTATGTTTTTATTCTAAATATTTTAATACTATAACTTAAATATTCAATTGGTTTTATTTTTCTTAATATGATGAGACAATATTTTTATAAAGTACTTAAAGTAAACAAAATGTATTGGAGTTATTGTTAAATAAAGGTGACAGACTTAGATAAACTAAGGCATGAACCATATCTGGGGTTCATGGATATTGAGATAATTTATTCTTTTTTTTTTATTATACTTTAAGTTCTAGGGTACATGTGCATGACGTGCAGGTTTGTTACATATGTATATATGTGCCATGTTGGTGTGCTGCACCCATCAACTCATCAGCACCCATTAATTCATCATTTATATCAGGTATAACTCCCCAATGCAATCCCTCCCCCCTCCCCCCTCCCCATGATAGGCCCCAGTGTGTGATGTTCCCCTTCCCGAGTCCAAGTGAGCTCATTGTTCAGTTCCCACCTATGAGTGAGAACATGCGGTGTTTGGTTTTCTCTTCTTGTGATAATTTGCTAAGAATGATGGTTTCCAGCTGCATCCATGTCCCTACAAAGGACGCCAACTCATCCTTTTTTATGGCTGCATAGTATTCCATGGTGTATATGTGCCACATTTTCTTAATCCAGTCTGTCACTGATGGACATTTGGGTTGATTCCAAGTCTTTGCTATTGTGAATAGTGCCGCAATAAACATACGTGTGCATGTGTCTTTGTAGTAGCATAATTTATAATCCTTTGGGTATATACCCAGTAATGGGATGGCTGGGTCATATGGTACTTCTAGTTCTAGATTCTTGAGGAATCGCCATACTATTTTCCATAATGGTTGAACTAGTTTACAGTGTAAAAGTGTTCCTATTTCTCCACATCCTCTCCAGCACCTGTTGTTTCCTGACTTTTTAATGATTGCCATTCTAACTGGTGTGAGATGGTATCTCATTGTGATTTTGATTTGCATTTCTCTGATGGTGAGTGATGATGAGCATTTTTTCATGTGTCTGTTGGCTGTATGAATGTCTTCTTTGGAGAAATGTCTGTTCATATCCTTTCCCCACTTTTTGATGGGGTTGTTTGTTTTTTTCTTGTATATTTGTTTGAGTTCTTTGT
>NW_022300658.1:41505-57686 GCF_002776525.5 Piliocolobus tephrosceles
ATGCCTCGCCCTGCTTCAGCTCTCGCTGGTCGGGCTGCAGCAGCTGACCAGCACCGATTTTCCCTCACTCCCGAGTGAGATGACCCCAGTACCTCAGTTGAAAATGCAGAAATCGCAGGTCTTCTGTGTCGCTCGCGCTGGGAGTTGGAGACTGAAGCTGCTCCTATTCGGCCATCTTGCTCCGCCCAAAAGAACTTTCTCAGAAAGATTCTTTCTAGTTTTTATCACAGGATATTTCCTTTGTCACCATAGACGTGTGTGAGATCCAAAATATTCCTTCTCAGATTCCCCACAAACATTGTTATCAAACTAGTCCATGAAAAGAATCGTGTAACTCTGTGAGATGAATTAACACATGACAAAGTGTTTAATCAGAAAGCTTCTTTCTAGTTGTCATATGAGTCTATTTCCTTTTCCACCTAGGCTTCAAGGCAGTCCAAAATATCCCTTTTCAGACACCACACAAAGAGTGATGCCAAAGTGCTCCCTCAACAGACATGTTAACTCTATGAGATGAATACCCACATCACAAAGGGGTTTCTCAGAAAGCTTCTCTCCAGTTTTTACCTGAAGTTATTTCCTTTTTTGCCATTGGACTCTATGTGCTTCGGAATATCCCTTTGCAGATTTCCCAAAGCATTGTTACCAAACTGCTCAAAGAAAAGAGAGGTGTAACATGGTGAGATTAATTCAGCCATCACAAAACAGTGTCTCAGAAAGCTTCTTTCTTGTTTAAATCTAAGGATACTTCCTTTTTTTTACCATAATCTTCATTATGCTCCCCTGAATCCCTTCTCAGACACCTCAAAAACAGGAATGTTCAATCTACAAAAAGGCTAAATTCTCTGAGATGAACACAAGCACCACAAAAATATTTCTCGAAAAGCTTCTCTCCAGTTTTTATCTGAAATTTTTTCTTTTTCTCTGTAGGGCTCAACAAGCTCCTGAATATTGCTTTGCAGATTCCACAAAAACAGTGCTACCAATGTGCTCAAAGAAAACAAAGGTGTAACTCAGTGTGATGAATTCACCCAGCACAAAGAAATTTCACAGAAAGCTTCTATCTCGTTTTTACCCCAGGGTATTTCCTTTTACACCATCAGCTTCATGCGCTCTGAAATACCCCTTCTAAGGCAACACAAAAACAGTGCTACCAAAGTGATCCACGGAAAGAATCATGTAACACTGTGAGAAGAATTAACACATCACAAAGTGGTTTCTCAGATAGCTTCTTTCTAGATTTTACATGAGGATATTTCATTTGTCAACATAAGCTTCAACGTGCTCCAAAATATCCCATTTCAGATTCCAAAAAAAGAGCATTAGCAAACTGATCAGTGAAAAGAACAGTGTAACTCTGTGAGATGAATTCATACATCACAAAGAACTTTCGCAGAGAGATTCTTTCTAGATTTTTTCTAAGGATATTTCTTTTGTCACCATAGGCTTGAATGCAATCCATAATATCCATTCTCAGATTCCCCAAAAACAGTGCTAGCAAACTTATCCATGAAAAATGTCGTGTAACTCTGTGAGTTGAATTAACACATCACAAGGACTTTTCTCAGAAAGCTTCTTTTTAGTTTTTCTATGAGGATATTTCCTATGTCAACAAAAGCTTCAAAGCGCTCTGAAATATTCCAATGCAGGTTAAAAGAAAACAGTGTTAGCAAACTGCTCCATGGAAAGAACGGTGTAACACTGTGAGATGAATTCACACATCAAAAACCAGTTTCTCAGAAAGTGGCTTTCTAGTTTTTATCTGAGGATATTTCCTTTTTCACCATAGGCCTCAATGTGTTCCCAAATATCACTTTGCAGATTCGATGAAAAGAGTGTTACCAAACTTCTCCACGGAAAGAAAGATGTAACACTCTGTGATGAATTCACACATCACAAAGAAGTTTCTGAGAAAGCTTATTTCTAGTTTTTATCCGAGGATACTTCCTTTGTCACTGTAGGCTTCAATGCGATCCCAAATATCCCTTCACAGATTCCCCAAAAACAGTGCTACCAAACCGCTGCATGAACAGAAAGGTGTAACTGTGTGAGATGAAATAACACACCACAAAGCAGTTTCTCAGAAAGCTTGTTTCTAGTTTTGTCTTAGGATATTTCCTTTGTCAGCATAAATTTCAATGCTCTCCAAAATATGCCATTGCAGATTCCAACAAAAGAGGGTTAGCAAACTGCTCAATGAAAAGAACAGTGTAATTCCATGAAATGAATTCAGAAATCACAAAGCAGTATCTCAGAAATCTCCCTTTTGCTTTTTATCAGAGGATATTTCCTTTGTCACCATAAGCTTAAATGGGCTCCCAAATATCCTATTGCAGATTCCACAAAAACAGTGTTATCAAGCTGCTCCATGAAAAGAATGGTGTAACTCTATGACAAAGGAAATACACTACTTCCAATGGGGTCCAAAATTACAAAAACTATCAAAAACTACTTTCAATGTGATCCAAAATATGCCTTCTCAGATTCCCCAAAAACAGTTTTGCCAAATGATCCGTAAAAATGATCGTGTAACACTATGAGGTGAGTTAACACATCACAAAGTCATTTCTTAGAATGCTTCCTTCTTGTTTTTATCTGAGAATATTTCCTTTTTCACTCTATGCCTCAATGTGCTCACAAATATCCCTTTGAAGATTTCATGAAAACAGTGTTAGAAAACTGCTCCATATAAAGAAAGGTGTAACTCTGTGAGATGAATTCACACATCACAAAGCAGTTGATCAGAAAGCGTCTTTTTGGTTTTCATCTGAGGACATTTCCTCTTTCACCATAGGCTTCAATGCACTACCAAATATCTTATTGAAGATGTTATGAAAACAGTGTTATCAAAGTGCTCAATGGAAAGAAAGGTGTAATTATGTGAGATAAATTCACACATCACAAAGTAGTTTCTCACAAAGCTTCTTTCTCGTTTTTTTCTGATGGTATTTCCTTTTTCATTATAGGCCTCAAAGCACTCCCAAATATCCCTGTGCAGATTCTGTGAAAACAGCGTTAGCAAACTGATTCATGAAAAGAAATGTGTAACTTGGTGTGATGAATTCACACATCACAAAGTAGTTTCTCAGAATGATTCTTTCTAGTTGTTATCTGAGGATATTTCCTTTGTCACCATAGGCTTCAATGCACTCCCAAACATCCTATTGCAGATTCCATGTAAACAGTGTTAACACACTGTTCCAAGGAAAGAACAGTTTAACTCTGTGAGATGAATTCACACATCACAAAGCAGTTTCTCAGAATGATTCTTTCTAGTTGTTATCTGAGGATATTTCCTTTTTCACTATAGGCCTCTTCTCGCTCCCAAACATCCCTTTGCAGATTCCTTGAAAACAGTGTTAGAAAACTGTTCCATGAATAGAAACTTGTAAATCTGTGAGATGACTTCAAACATCACAAGGAACTCTCTCATAAAGCTTCCTTCTAGCTTTTATCTGAGGACATTTCTTTGTCACCATAGTCTTCAATGCGATCAAAAATATCCCTTCTCAGAATCCTCAAAAACAGTGCTACCAATCTTATCCATGAGAAGAATCGTGTAACTCTCTGAGATGAAGTGACAGATTACAAAATGGTTTCTCAGAAAGCTTCTTTCTAGTTTTTATAGGAGGATATTTTCCGTGTCAGCGTAAGCTGCAATGCGCTATGAAATATCCCATTGGAGATTCCAAGAAAACAGTGTTAGCAAATTTACCTATGAAAAGAACAGTGTAACTCTGTGAGATGAATTCACACATCAAAAAGCAGTTTCTCAGAAAGTCTCTTTCTAGATTCTATCTGAGGATATTTCCTTCTTAAACATAGGCCTCAATGCACTACCAAATATCACTTTGCAGATTCCACAAAAAGAGTGATAGGAAACTCCTCAATGAAAACAACAATGTTTTGTGAGATGAATTTTTGTGAGATGAAACAACACTGTGAGATGAATTCACAGAAAGCTTCTTTATCAGAAAGCTTCTTTCTAGGTTTTATCTGAGGATATTTCATAGGACTCAATTAACTCCCAAATATCCCCTTGCAGATTCCACAAATTAAAGTATTAGGAAACTCCTCCATGAAAAGAAAGGTGTAACTCTGTGACATGAATTCACACATCCCAAAAAAGGTTTTCAGACAGCTTCTTTTTGTTTTTTTTTTTTTTTCTGAGGATGTTTCCTTTGTCACCATAGGCTTTAATGTGATCAAAAATAACCCTTCTCGGATTCCCCAAAAACAGTGCTACCAAACTGATATATGAAAAGAATCGTGTAACTCTGTGAGATGAAATAACACATCAAAAAGCAGTTTCTCAAGATGCTTCTTTCTGGTTTCTATATGAGGATATTTCCTTTCTCAATATAAGCTTCAATATGCTCAGAAATATCCCACTACAGGAACCAAGAAAAAAGTGTTAGTGGGGGGGCGGATCAAGATGGCCGAATAGGAACAGCTCCAGTCTCCAACTCCCAGCACGAGCGACACAAAAGACCGGTGATTTCTGCATTTTCAACTGAGGTACTGGGGTCATCTCAGTAGGGAGTGCTGGACATTGGTGCTGGTCAGCTGCTGCAGTCCGACCAGCGAGAGCTGAAGCAGGGTGAGGCATCACCTCACCTGGGAAGCTCAAGGGGGAAGGGAATCCCTTTTCCTAGCCAGGGGAACTGAGACACACAACACCTGGAAAATCGGGTAACTCCCACACCAATACTGCGCTGTAAGCAAACAGGCACACCAGGAAATATATCCCACACCTGGCTGGGAGAATCCCACGCCCATGGAGCCTGCCTCACTGCTAACACGGCAGTCGGTGAACTAACCGCAAGGCAGCAAGGAGGCTGGTGGAGGGGCGCCCGCCATTGTTGAGGCTTAAGTAGGGAAACAAAGACGCTGGGAAGCTCGAACTGGGTGGAGCTCACAGCAGCTCAAGGAAACCTACCTGTCTCTGTAGACTCCACCTCTGGGGACAGGGCACAGCTAATATAAACAACAACAAAAAAGCAGCAGCAACCTGTGCAGACGCAAACGACTCTGTCTGACAGAGCAGTAGATCTCCCAACACAGAGGTTGAGATCTGAGAAGGGACACACTGCCTGCTCAAGTGGGACCCTGACCCTGAGTAGCCTAACTGGGAGACATCCCCCACTAGGGGCAGCCTGACACCCCACACCTCACAGGGTGGAGTACACACCTGAGAGGAAGCCTCCGAAGTAAGAATCAGACAGGTACACTTGCTGTTCAGCAACATTCTATCTTCTGCAACTGCTGCTGCTGATACCCAGGCAAACAGGGTCTGAAGTGGACCTCAAACAATCTCCAACAGACCTACAGCTGAGGGTCCTGACTGTCAGAAGGAAAACTATCAAACAGGAAGGACACCTATACCAAAACCCCATCAGTATGCCACCATCATCAAAGACCAGAGGTAGATAAAACCACAAAGATGGGGAAAAAGCAGGGCAGAAAAGCTGGAAATTCAAAAAATTAGAGCACATCTCCCCATGCAAAGGAGCGCAGCCCATCACCAGCAACGGATCAAAGCTGGTCAGAGAATGACTTTGACGAGATGAGAGAAGAAGTCTTCAGTCCATCAAAATGCTCAGAGCTAACGGAGGAATTACGTACCCAGTGCAAAGAAACTAAAAATCTTGAAAAAAGAGTGGAAGAATTGACAGCTAGAATAATTAATGCAGAGAAGGTCATAAACAAAATGACAGAGATGAAAACCATGACACGAGAAATATGTGACAAATGCACAAGCTTCAGTAATCGACTCGATCAACTGGAAGAAAGAGTATCAGCGATTGAGGATCAAATGAATGAAATGAAACGAGAAGAGAAACCAAAAAAAAAGAAGAAAAAGAAATGAACAAAGCCTGCAAGAAGTATGGGATTATGTCAAAAGACCAAATCTACGTCTGATTGGGGTTCCTCTAAGTAAGGGGGAAAATGGAACCAAGCTGGAAAACACTCTTCAGGATATCATCCAGGAGAACTTCCCCAAACTAGTAGGGCAGGCCAACATTCAAATTCAGGAAATACAGACAAGGCCACAAAGATAATCCTCCAGAAGAGCAACTCCAAGACACATAATTGCCAGATTCACCAAAGTTGAAATAAAGAAAATATCTTCAGGGCAGCCAGAGAGAAAGGTCGGGTTACCCACAAAGGGAAGTCCATCAGACTAACAGCAGATCTCTTGGCAGACACTCTACAAGCCAGAAGAGACTAGGGGCCAATATTCAACAATCCAAAAGAAAAGAATTTTCAACCCAGAATTTCATATCCAGCCAAAGTAAGTTGCATAAGTGAAGGAGAAATAAAATCCTTTACAGATAAGCAGATGCTTAGACATTTTGTCACCACCAGGCCTGCCTTAAAAGAGACCCTGAAGGAAGCCCTAAACATAAAAAGGAACAACCGGTACCAGCCATTGTAAAAACATGCCAAATGTAAAGACCATCGAGGCTAGGAAGAAACTGCATTAAATAACGAGCAAAAAAACCAGTTAAGATCATAATGGCAGGATCAAGTTCACACATAACAATATTAACCTTAAATGTTAACGGACTAAATGCTCCAATTAAAACATACAGACTGGCAAACTGGATAAAGAATCAAGACCCATCCGTCTGTTGTATTCAGGAGACCCATCTCACATGCAGAGACATACAAAGGCTCAAAATAAAGGGATGGAGGAAGATCTACCAAGCAAATGGAGAACAAAAAAAAGCAGGGTTTGCAATCCTAGTCTCTGATAAAACAGACTTTAAACCATCAAAGATCAAAAGAGACAAAGAAGGCCATTACATAATGGTCAAGGGATCAATTCAACAGGAAGAGCTAACTATCCTAAATATATATGCACCCAATACAGGAGCACCCAGATTAATAAAGCAAGTCCTTAGAGACTTACAAAGAGACTTAGACTCCCATACAATAATAATGGGAGACTTCAACACTCCACTGTCAACATTACACAGATCAACGAGACAGAAAGTTAACAACGATATCCAGGTATTGAACTCATCCCTGCACCAAGCGGACCTAATAGACATCTATAGAACTCTCCACCCCAAGTCAACAGAATATACATTCTTCTCAGCACCACATCGCACTTATTCCAAAACTGACCACATAATTGGAAGTAAAGCACTCCTCAGCAAATGTAAAAGAACAGAAATTATAACAAACTGTCTCTCTGACCACAGTGCAATCAAACTAGAACTCAGGACTAAGAAACTCAATCAAAACCGCTCAACTACATGGAAACTGAACAACCTGCTCCTGAGTGACTACTGGGTACATAACGAAATGAAAGCAGAAATAAAGATGTTCTTTGAAACCAATGAGAACAAAGATACAACATACCAGAATCTCTGGGACACATTGAAAGCAGTGTGTAGAGGGAAATTTATAGCACTAAATGCCCACAAGAGAAAGCAGGAAAGATCTAAAATTGACACTCTAACATCACAATGAAGAGAACTAGAGAGGCAAGAGCAAACACATTCAAAAGCTAGCAGAAGGCAAGAAATAACTAAGATCAGAGCAGAACTGAAGGAGATAGAGACACAAAAAACCATCCAAAAATTCAATGAATCCAGGAATTGGTTTTTTGAAAAGATCAACAAAATTGAGAGACCACGAGCAAGACTAATAAAGAAGAAAAAAGAGAGGAATCAAATAGACGCAATAAAAAATGATAAAGGGTATATCACCACTGACCCCACAGAAATACAAATTACCACCAGAGAATACTATAAACACCTCTACACAAATCAACTAGAAAATCTAGAAGAAATGGATAATTTCCTGGACACTTACACTCTTCCAAGACTAAACCAGGAAGAAGTTGAATCCCTGAATAGACCAATAGCAGGCTCTGAAATTGAGGCAATAATTAATAGCCTACCAACCAAAAAAAGTCTAGGACCAGATGGATTCACAGCATTCCAATCAATAGGAAAAGAGGGAATCCTCCCTAACTCATTTTATGAGGCCAACATCATCCTGATACCAAAGCCTGGCAGAGACACAACAAAAAAAGAGAATTTTAGACCAATCTCCCTGATGAACATCGATGCAAAAATCCTCAATAAAATACTGGCAAACCAGCTTCAGCATCACATCCAAAAACTTATCCACCATGATCAAGTGGGCTTCATCCCTGGGATGCAAGGCTGGTTCAACATTCGCAAATCAATAAATGTAATCCAGCATATCAACAGAACCAAAGACAAGAACTACATGATTATCTCAATAGATGCGGAAAAGGCTTTTGACAAAATTCAGCAGCCCTTCATGCTAAAAACGCTAAATAAATTCGGTATTGATGGAACGTACCTCAAAATAATAAGAGCTATTTATGACAAACCCACAGCTAATATCATACTGAATGGGCAAAAACTGGAAAAGTTCCCTTTGAAAACTGGCACAAGACAGGGATGCCCTCTCTCACCACTCCTATTCAACATAGTGTTGGAAGTTCTGGCTAGGGCAATCAGGCAAGAGAAAGAAATCAAGGGTATTCAGTTAGGAAAAGAAGAAGTCAAATTGTTCCTGTTTGCAGATGACATGATTGTATATTTAGAAAACCCCATTGTCTCAGCCCAAAATCATCTTAAGCTGATAAGCAACTTCAGCAAAGTTTCAGGATACAAAATTAATGTGCAAAAATCACAAGCATTCTTATACACCAGTAACAGACAAGCAGAGAGCCAAATCATGAATGAACTTCCATTCACAATTGCTTCAAGGAGAATAAAATGCATTGTAATCCAACTTACAAGGGATGTAAAGGACCTCTTCAAGGAGAACTACAAACCACTGCTCAGTGAAATCAAAGAGGACACAAACAAATGGAAGAACATACCATGCTCATGGATAGGAAGAATCCATATCGTGAAAATGGCCATACTGCCCAAGGTTATTTATGATTCAATGCCATCCCCATCAAGCTACCATTGAGTTTCTTCACAGAATTGGAAAAAACGGCTTTAAAGTTCATATGGAACCAAAAAAGAGCCTGCATTGCCAAGACAATCCTAAGGCAAAAGGACAAAGCTGGAGGCGTCACGCTACCTGACTTCAAACTGTACTACAAGGCTACAGTAACCAAAACAGCATGGTACTGGTACCAAAACAGAGATATAGACCAATGGAACAGAACAGAGTCCTCAGAAATAATACCACACATCTACAGCCATCTGATTTTTGACAAACCTGACAAAAACAAGAAATGGGAAAAGGATTCCCTATTTAATAAATGGTGCTGGGAAAATTGGCTAGCCATAAGTAGAAAGCTGAAACTGGATTCTTTCCTTACTCCTTATACGAAAATTAATTCAAGATAGATTAGAGACTTAAATGTTAGACCTAATACCATAAAAACCCTAGAAGAAAACCTACATAATACCATTCAGGAGATAGGCATGGTAAAGGACTTCATGTCTAAAACACCAAAAGCAATGGCAGCAAAAGCCAAGATCGACAAATGGGATCTAATTAAACTAAAGAGCTTCTGCACAGCAAAAGAAACTACCATCAGAGTGAACAGGCAACCTACAGAATGGGAGAAAATTTTGCAATCTACTCATTTGTCAAAGGGCTAATATCCAGAATCTACGAAGAACTCAAACAAATTTACAAGAAAAAAACAAACAACCCCATCCAAAAGTGGGGAAAGGATATGAACAGACATTTCTCAAAAGAAGACATTCATACAGCCAACAGACACTTGAAAAAATGCTCATCATCACTCGCCATCAGAGAAATGCAAATCAAAACCACAATGAGATACTATCTCACACCAGTTAGAATGGCAATCATTAAAAAGTCAAGAAACAACAGGTGTTGGAGAGGATGTGGAGAAATAGGAACACTTTTACACTGTTGGTGGGACTGTAGACTAGTTCAACCATATTGGAAAACAGTATGGCAATTACTCAAGGATCTAGATCTAGATGTACCATATGACCCAGCCATCCCACTACTGGGTATATACCCAAAGGATTATAAATCATGCTGCTATAAAGACACATGCACACTTATGTTTATTGTGGCACTATTCACAATAGCAAAGACTTGGAATCAACCCAAATGTCCACCTGTGACAGACTGGATTAAGAAAATGTGGCACATATACATCATGGAATATTATGCAGCCATAAAAAGGATGAGTTTGAGTCCTTTGTAGGGACATGGATGCAGCTGGAAACCATCATTCTTAGCAAACTATCACAAGAGCAGAAAACCAAACACTGCATGTTCTCACTCATAGGTCGGAACTGAGCAATGAGATCACTTGGACTCGGGAAGGGAACATCACACCTTGGGGCCTATCATGGTGAGGGTGTAGGGGGGAGGGATTGCACTGGGGAGTTATACCTGATATAAATGATGAATTGGTGGGTGCTGGCGCGTTGATGGGTGCAGCACACCAACATGGCACAAGTATACATATGTAACAAACCTGCATGCTATGCACATGTACCCTAGAACTTACAGTATAATAAAAAAAAGAAATAAAAAAAAGAGTGTTAGCAAACTGGCAAATAAAAAAGAACAGTGTAACTCTGTGAGGTGAATTCACACATCACAAAGCAGTTTCTCAGAAAGATTCTACTTTTTACCTAAGGATATTTCCTCTTTCACCGTAGGCCTCAATGCGCTCCAATATATCCCTTTATACATTCCACGAAAAGAGTGTTAGCAAACTGCTCAATTAAGAGAACAGTGTAACTCTGTAAGATGAATTCACACATTACAAGAAGTTTCTCAGAAAGCTTCTTTCTAGCTTAAATCTGAGGATATTTCCTTTGTCACCATAGGCTTCAATGTGATCCAAAATATCCCTTCTCAGATTCCCGAAAAATAGTGCTACCAAATTGATCTATGAAAAGAATCGTGTAACTCTGTGAGATGAATTAACACATCACAAAGCAGTCTCACAGAAAGCTTCTTTCTAGTTTTTATATTAGGATAGTTCCTTTTCCATCATAAGATACAATGCGCTCCAAAATATACATTCTAAGACACCAGAAAAACAGTAATGCCAAAGTGCTCCCTCAACCGAAACATTTAGCTCTATTAAATGAATGCTAAATGATGAATTCACACATCACAAAGGAGTTTCTCCAAAATCTTCTCTCCTGTTTTTACCTGAAGAATTTTCTTTTGTTATCTTAGGCCTTTATGCAGTCCCAAATATCCCTCTGCAGATTCCTCAAAAACAGTGCTAACAAACTGCTCCATGAAAAGAATGATGTGATGCTGTGAGGTAAACTGACCCATCACAAAGTAGTTTCTCAGGAAGCTTCTTTCCAGTTTGTATCTGAGGATATTTCCTTTTCCACCATAGGCTTCAATGCACTCCCAAACATCCCTTCTCAGACACCACAAAAACAGTGATGCCAAAGTGCCCCCTCAACAGAAACGTTTAGCTCTATGAGATGAATGCACTCCTCACACAGGAGTTTCTCAGAAAGCTTCTCTCCAGTTTTTACCTGAAAATATTTCTCTTTTCACCATTGGAATCTATGCGCTCCCGAATATCCCTTTGCAGATTCCACAAAAACAGTGTTAACAATCTGCTAAATGAAAAGAAAATTTTGGCTCTGTGAGATGAATTCACACATCACAAAACAGTTTCTCAGAAAGCTTCTTTCTAGTTTAAATCTGAGGATATTTCCTTTTTCACCATAGGCATCAATTTACTACCAAATAACTCCTCTCAGATACCACAAAAACAGTGATGATGAACTACTCAATCAACAAAAATTTTAAATTCTATGAGATGAATACACACATCACAATACCATTTCTCAAAGAGCTTCTCTCCAGTTTTCAACTGAAATTATTTCCTTTTTCACCACAGGTCTCTTGGAGCTCCTAAATATCCCTTTGCAGATTCCATGAAAACAGTGCTACCAAACTGCTCAAAGAAAACAATCATGTAATTCTGTGTGATGAATTCACCCATCCTGAAGAAATTTCTCAGAAAGCTTCTTTCTGGTTTTTATCTAAGGATATTTCCTTTTCTACCATCAGCTTCCATGCACTCCCAAATATCCCTTCTCAGACACCACAAAAACAGTGATGCCAAACTGCTCTCTCAACAGAAAGTTAATGCACACATCACAAAGGAGTTATCAGAAACGTTCTCTCCTGTTTTTACCTGTAGATATTTCCTTTTTCAACATTGGCCTCTATCTGCTCCCTAATATCCCTTGCATATTCCACAAAAAGAGTGCTGACAAACTGCTCAATGAAAAATAAAGCTTTAACTCTGTGAGATGAATTCATTCATCACAAAAGAGTCTCAGAAAACTTCATTCTAGTTTTTATCTGAGGGTATTTCCTTTTTCACCATAGCCTTCTCTGTGCCCCGAATATACCTTTGTACATACCACAAATACAGGGTTACCAAACTGCTCAATGAAAAGAATCAGTTACCTCTGAGAGATGAATTCACCCATTACAAAGAAATTTCTCAGGAAGTTCCTTTCTAGTTTTTATCTTTGCATAATTACTTTTCCACAATAAGCCACAATGTGCTCCCAAATATCACTTCCCAGACACCACAAAAGCAGTGATGAAAAACTGCTCAATCAACAAAATGGTTTATCTCTGTGAGGTGAATACACAACTCACAAAACAGTTTCTCAAAAACCTTCTCTCTAGTTTTTATCTGAAGATATTTACTGTTTCACCATAGGCCTTCATGAGCTCCAGAAAATCCCTTTGCAGATTCCCCCATGAGAGTGCTACCAAACTGCTCAATGAAAAGAAAGGTGTAACTCTGTGAGATGAATTCACCCATCACAAAGCAGTTTCTCTAAAGCTTTTTTCTAGTTTTTATCTGAGGATATTTCCTTTTTCGCCATAGGTCTCAAAGCACTCCCAAATATCCCTTTGCAGACACCTCAAAAACAGTGTTTACAAAGTGCTCCATGAAAAGTAAGGTGTAACTCTGTGAGAAGAATTCACACATCACAAAGAACTTTTTGAGAATGCTTCTTTCTAGTTTTTATATGAGGATATTTCATTTGTCACCATAGGTTTCAATGCAATCCAAAATATTACATCTCAGATGCACCGAAAACAGTGCTACCAAACCCCTTCTCAAATTCCCCAAAACCGATGCTGGGGAATTGCTCCAGGAAAAGAAAGTTGTATCACTGTGAGGTGAATTCACACATCAGAAACAAGTATCTCAGAAAGGTTCTTTCTAATTTTTGTCTCAGGATCTTTCCTTTGTCACCATTAACTTCAATGCCCTCCGAAATATCCCATTGCAGATTCCAAGAAAACAATGTTAGCAAACTGATCAATGAACAGAACAGTGTAATGCTGTGAGATGAATTCACACATAAAAAAGCAGATTCTCAGAAAGCTTCTTTCTAATTTTTTTCTGAGGGTATTTCCTTTATAACCATAGGCTTCAATGCACTCTGAAATATCCTATTACAGACTCCACAAAGACAGTGTTATCAAATGGCTCAAAGAAAACAATGATGTAGCTCTGTGAGATGAATTCATCTATCACAAAGCAATTTCTCAGAAAGCTTCTTTTTAGTTTTTATCTGAGGATATTTCCTTTTTCACTATAGGCCTCAATGCGCTCCCAAATATCCCACTGCATATTATTCCATGAAAACAGTGTTAGTGAATTGCTCCTTGAAAAGAAAGGTGTACAATTGTGAGGTGAATTCACGCATCACAAAGAAGTTTCTGAGATAGCTTCTTTCTAGTTTTTATCAGAATAATTCATTTGTCACCAAAGGCTTCAATGCAATCCAAAATATCCCTTCCCAGATTCATCAAAAACAGTTCTACCAAACTGCTACATGAAAAGAGTGATGTAACTCTGTGAGGTGAATTCACACATCACAAAGCAGTTTCTCAGAATGCTTCCTTCTAGTTTTTATCTGAGGATATTTCCTTTTTCACTATAAGCCTCCACATGCTCCCAAATATCCCTTTGTAGATTCTACAAAAACAGTGATACCAAAGTGTTCCAAGAAAAGAAAGGGGTATAACTCTGTGAGGTCAATTAACACATCACAAAGTGGTTTCTCAGAGAGATTCTTTCCAGTTTTTATGTGAGGATATTTCCTTTGTCACCATAGGATTCAATGTGATGCAAAAAATCACTTCTCAGATTCCCCAGAAACACTGCTGGTAAACTGCACCATTAAAGGAGTGCAACTCTGTAGGATGAATTAACACATCACGAAGTGGTCTCAGAAAGCTTCTTTCTAGTTTTTATATGATATTTATTTTGTCACCATAAGCATCAATGTGCTCTGAAATATCCCATTGCAGATTCCAAGAAAACAGTGTTAGCAAACTGCTTAATGAAAAGAACAGTGTAACTCAGTGAGTTGAATTCACACGTCACAAAGGATTTTCTCAGAAAGTTTCTTTCTAGTTTTTATATATGGATATTTCCTTTTAAACTATAGGCTTCGATGTACTCCCAAGTATCCCTTCTCAGACACCACAAAAACAGTGATGCCAAAGTGCTCACTCAACAGAAATGTTTAGCTGTATGAGATGAATGCACTAATCATAAGGGACTTTCTCTGCAAGATTCTCTCCAGTTTTTACCTGGAGAATTTTCTTCTTTCAACTCAGGACTCTATGTGCTCCCAAATATCCCATTACAGATTCCACAAAAGCAGTCTTACCAAACTACTCAATGAAAAGAAAGATTTAACACTGTGAGATGCATTCACCCATCACTAAACAGTCTCTCAGAAAGCTTCTTTCTAGTTTTTATCTGAGGTTATTTCCTTTTTCACCATAGGCTTCTCTGTGCTTCGTATATCCCTTTGTAGATTCCACAGAAACAGTGTTGACAAACTGCTCAATGAAAAGAATGGTTTACCTCTGGGAGATGAATTCACTCGTCACAAAGACATTTCTCAGAAGGCTCCTTTCTACCTTTCATCTGTGTAGCATATTTACTCTTCAACCATCAGCCTCAAAGCGTTCCCAAATATCTCTTCTCAGACACCACAAAAACAGTGATGCCAAACTGATCAATCAAAAATATGGTTTATCTCTATGAGGTGAATGCACACATCACAAAACAGTTTCTCAAAAACCTCTCCAGTTTTTATTTGAAGATATTTCCTTTTTCACCACCAGTCTCTATGAGCTCCCGAATATCCCTTTGCAGATTCCCCAAAGAAAGTGCTACCAAACTGCTCAATGAAAAGAAAGGTGTAACTCTGTGAGATGAATTCAACCATCACATAGCAGTTTCTCATAAAGCTTCTTTCTAGTTTTTATCAGAGGATGTTTCTTTTTTCACCATAAGCCTCAAGGCACTGCCAAATATACCTTTGCAAATTGCAGGAAAGCAGTTTTAACAAACTGCTCCATGAAAAGAAAGGTGTAACTCAGGAAGATGAACTCACACATCACAAAGCAGTTTCTCAGAAAGCTTCTTTCTAGTTTTTATCTGAGGATATTTCCTTTGTCACTATAGGCCTCAATGCGTTCTCAAGTGCCCTATTGCATATTTCATGAAAACAGTTTTGGCAAACTGTCCCATGAAAAGAATGGTGTACTTATGTGAAATTAACTCAGACATCACAAAGACCTTTCTCAGAAGATTTCTTTTTAGTTTTCAACTGCAGATATTTCCTTTGTCACCAGAGGCTTCAATGTGATTCAAAACATCCGTTCTCAGATTCCCCAAAAATAGTGCTACCAAACTGCTCCGTGAAAAGTATTGTGTGACTCTGTGAGATGAATGATCACATCACAAAGCAGTTTCTCAGAAACATTCTTTCTAGTTTTTATATCAGGATTTTCATTTGTCACCATAAGCTTCAATGCACTCCCAAATATCCCATTGCAGATTCCAAGAAAACTGTGTTAGCAAACTGCTCATTGAAAAGAACAGTGTAACTCTGAAATGAATTCACACATCACAAGGACCTTCCCAGAAAGTTTCTTTCTAGTTCCTCCCTGAGGATATTTCCTTTGTCACCATAAGCTTCACTGTGATCCAAAATATCCCTTCTCAGATTTACCAAAAACAGTGCTACCATACTGATCCATGAAAGAATCGTGAATTCCGGAGGGCGGAGCAAGATGGCCGAATAGGAACAGCTTCAATTTCCATCTCCCAGCGCGAGCGACACAGAAGACCGGCGATTTCTGCA
>NW_022300660.1:0-1735 GCF_002776525.5 Piliocolobus tephrosceles
TACAGGAGGGGAGTCAGTCTGGGACTAGAGGGCTTCGCCTGTAATCAGCTATCTCATAATAAGTGGATTTGATGCTGGTTTCGCTAGGTCAGGAAATTTCCCATTTGGAAGGAAAACTGATACTTGTTTTTGGGTTTTGCTGAGGAGCCACAGGGTTTAGAGTAGGGACTGGAAATTTGTTGAGACACACGTGAGTGCACTCAAACATCTTCCATGAAACGTGGAAATAAACACAGTGTTCCAGAGAGGTCTCTGGCTTTGGGATATAAATATTTCTGTAACAGAATGGCACTGGATGTCTGCTGTATTTTTTTCTCTGCTATTATGGCAAGTTTTATTTGGGTGTGTGTCTCCTGTACAGAAGGTATGACATACCTTTTTGCCACCAAGTATTTACAGCTGTTGGTGCCTCCTTTGTGGGTCACTTTTGTGCCGTGGTTTCTTTGGGGAAATTGTAGGTCTCCTGCCCAAAGCACATTGCCCATTTCAAGGTGCTCCTGGTTTCTGAACACCTGTGGCAGTGCCTTCCATATGGGTGAAGCCAGCCGAGAAAGTACCCCTCCCCAGGAGGTGGGGACTGGTGATTGCCTGAGTGAGGAGGCCGGGGATGAGCCCTGGACTAGAACTTGTGACCGGCTGCTTTTCCTTCCCCTCCTCTCCCTCCTATTTTCCCACCACCCCCACTTTTTAAAAATTTCTTATTAAAAATTAAACAATTATTTTGGTTTCCTTTATTCGCTATTCCTTGCTAATCATATGTAGAGTGAGCCTGGGACAGTGGAAAGGAAAGTTGTACTTGGCTTCAGATGATCCTACCAGCCCTGCATTGAGGGGCTTCTGCCAGGTGGCATTGTGAAGTGGTGTTGTGGAGGTTCTCCTTTTAGTCCTCAGCGTTAACCAGCAGAGGCAGATGGTATTTAGTCCTGGCTAATGTTGAGGAAGTTGAGCTCAAAGTAGCTAAGGGAACTTCCCAAAGTCACATAGGAAGTAGCAGAGTAGAACCAAACACAGATTGTCTCTGAATCAGGCAGGTTGTCTGATTCCAAAATGGGCTCTTAATTTTTGGAGGTCAAAAAGCTGAACAGACACAGACATTTTTTTTTTTTTTTTTGAGCGAGGGTTTCACTATGCTGCCTAGGCTGGTCTAGGCTCAAGCTGTCCTCCTGCCTCAGCGTTCTGAGTGCTGGGCTTACAGGTTTGTGTCACCACACCCAACCGAACAGACATTTCTTGAAAGAAGACATACAAATGGCCAAAAAATATGTGAAAAAAATGCTCAGTATCACTTATAATCAGAGAAATGCAAATCCAAACCACAGTGAGGTATCATCTCACCTGTTAGGATGAGTATTATCAAAAAGACAAACAGTAACAAGTGCTGG
Source organism: Piliocolobus tephrosceles (assembly GCF_002776525.5). Taxonomy (NCBI): domain Eukaryota; kingdom Metazoa; phylum Chordata; class Mammalia; order Primates; family Cercopithecidae; genus Piliocolobus; species Piliocolobus tephrosceles. The sequence goes on from NW_022300660.1 coordinate 1,383, forward strand.
CGAGGATATGGAGAACAGGGAGCTGTTACACACTGTAGGGGTGTACACTAGAGCAGCTGGCTGGCCGCGGGCCGCACGCTCACATCCCAGCACTTTGGGAGGCCGAGGCGGGCAGATCACCTGAGGTCAGGAGTTTGAAACCAGCCTGGCCAACGTGGTGAAACCCCGTCTCTACTAAAAACACAAAAATTAGCTGGGAGTGGTGGATCACACCTGCAGTCCCAGCACTGTTGGGCGGCTGAGGTGGGCGGGACACTTGAGGCTGGGAGTTCAAGACCAGCCTGGCCAAGGTGGTGAAACCCCATCTCTACTAAAAAATAGAAAAATGTGCCCGGTGCAGAGGCGGGCGCCCG
>NW_022300660.1:1835-6527 GCF_002776525.5 Piliocolobus tephrosceles
GATGCTACAGTAAGCAAGCCGAGATTGCACCACTGTACTCCAGCCTGAGCAACAGTGAGACTCTGTCTCAAAGAGAAAAAAGAAAAAGAGTAAGAGTAAGCTAGGGCACCCACTATGGAGAACAGTATGGAGGTTCCTCAGAAAACTGCAAATGAAATTACAGTGTGATCCAGCAGTCCCACTACAGTGTAGATACCCAAAGAAAAGGAAATCAGTGTCCGAGGGGCATCTGCACCTGTGTGTTTCCTGCAGCACTGTTCACCATAGCCAAGATATGGAACCAGTCTTGGTGTCCTACAGCAGATGATGGATAGAGAAAATGTGGTCTTTATACACAGTGGAGTACTATTCAGCCATAACACAGGATGAAGTCCTGTTATTCTCAGCAACGTGGATGGAACTGGAAGATATGAAATAAGCCAGGGACAGAAAGTTACACAGCACATGTTCTCTTACGTGGAAGGCAAAAAAGAGTGGATCTCATAGAAGTTGAAAGTAGACAGAGGCTCCTAGAGGGTGACAAGGGTGGGGGAAGAGAGAGATAGGGAGAAATTTGTTAAAGGATACAAAATTATAGCTGGATAGGAACAAGTTCTACTGTTCTATAACATAGGATGACTATAGTTAAGAATATATAGTTTCAGGCTAGGCGTGATGGTTCATGCCTGTAATCCTGGCACTTTGGGAGGCTGAGTTGGGTGGATCACCTGAGGTCAGGAGTTTGAGACCAGCCTGGCCAACGTGGTGAAACCCTGTCTCTACTAAAAATACAAAAATTAGCCGGGCATAGTGGTGGGTGCCTGTAACCCCAGCTACCAGGGAGGCCGAGGCAGGAGAATAGCTTGAACCTGGGGAGCAGATGTTGCAGTGAGCTGAGATCACACCACTGCACTGCAGCCTGGGCAACAGAGCAAGACTTTGTCTCAAAAAAAAAAAAAAAAATATATATATATAGTTCCAGATAATTGAAGGAAGGGTGTTGAACGTTACCAACACAAAGAAATGATAAATGTTTGAGATGGCAGTTATGCTAATTACACTGATCACATACATTACATGTATTATAACATCACTATGTGTACTCCATACATATGTACAGTGCACAATTATGTGTCAATTAAAAAAGAAAAAGCTGAACTTAGATTGGAATGCCTATGAAGTGGCTAACTTTTTCATATTTTCGATAGAGACCCTAGGCATTTATTTTAAGTAAACTACCCTTGGCTTCAGGAAATGTTTAGTATTTGAATTTTAGCCTTGCATTTTATAATACAGAGAGGTAAAACTGTAGGCTTGCTTTAGATACAGTCACAGGGGTTTGCCGTGATTACTTTTTTATGTAATAAGGGGGAAATATACCTTAATTAATATGCATACATGCTCATTTTTCTCCCTCGTACACATTTTTAGTCGTTGTCCAGGCATTGTGATACTTATGTAAACAGTATGCGATATCTTAGGTAGGAATCAGAATTTTAAGGTAAGAATACTTAGAGTTATATGTTTTTCAAACTTTCAAACTGGACATTTTACATGTCCATTATATAACTGTAATTAAATGTTCAAAAAGACAATACCTGTCTTTAATATGGATGATGCTCTAGCTTTTTTTTTTTTCTTTTTTTTTTTGGAGACAGGGTCTCACTTTCTCCCAGGCTGGAGTGTAGTGGTGCAATCATGGCTCACTGCAGCCTCAGCCTCATAGGTTTGAGAGATCCTCCCACTTCAGCCTCCCAAGTAGCTGGGACCACAGGTGTACAACACCAAGCCCAGCTAATGTTTAAAATTTTTTGCAGACACAGGACCTCTCTCTGTTGCTCAGGCTGGTCTGGAATTTCTGGGTTCAAGTGATTCTCCTGCTTCATCCTCCCAAAGTGCTGTGATTGCAGGCATGTGCCACTGCCTGGCCCCATATAAGTGGGATGATGACTTTAGCCTAGGAGTTCCACACCAGCCTGGGTAACATAGCACAAGATCCTGTCTCTACAAAAACTAAAAAAATTAACTGGTCATGGTGACACCTGCCTGTGGTCCCAGCTACTCCAGGAGGCTGAGGCAGGAGGATAACTTGAGCCCAGGAATTGAGGCTGCAGTGAGCTCTGATCTTGTCATTACGTTCCAGCCTGGGTGAGAGAGTGAGACCTTGTCTCTTAAAAAAAGTTACAGGCTACCTGATTATTCATAGGAAAAAAACCTGAACTCTGATCTAAACCTCATACCTTGTACGAAAATTAACTCAAAATGGATCAAGGACTAAAATGGAAAATGGAAAATAAAGATGAAGAGAGGACTGGGAGAAACTATTTGCAAATCACATGTCTGATAAAGGACTCATATCTATAATATATAAAAGAACTATCAAAATTCAGCAGTGAAACCAAATCATCTACTTTGAAAATAAATAAAAGACCTGAAGAGACATTTCAGATAACATACAAGCACATGAAAAGATATTCAACATCATGAGCCATCAGAAAAAATGCACACTAAAGCCACGTCACTATACACCTATCAGAATGCCTAAAATAAAAAGTAGTAACAAGACCAGTGCTGGTGAGGATGCGGGGAAACGGGATCACTCACACTTGGCTGGTGGGAATGGAAGATGGTACAGCCGTTCTGGAAAACAGCTTGACAGTTTCTTAAAAAACTAAATGGGCAAATGCCATAGGATGCAGCACTCACATTCATGGGCAGTTATCCCAGAGAAATGAAGACTTATGTTCACACAAAAGCCTTTATGTATCTGTTCATAGCAGCATTATTTATAAAGGCCAGAAACTGGAAACAGCCCGGAGACTGCTCAGCAGGTGAATGGTTAAACAAACTGGTGCACTCAGGCCCCAGATACCACTCTGCAGTAGTTAATGACAGCCTTGTTCATCCGTCTTTCAAACTAGAAACCACCATCATCCTTAATCCCCTTTTCTCCATCCTGGGTCTGAGTGGACTTCATTTCGAATTTCTTTCCAATGCATTTTCCCTCTGTCCTTTCCGGTTGTGCCTCATGCCTCATTTGAACTGTTGTAAGAGCCACTGAATTGTTTCTCTGTCTCATCATAGAATCCTTTCTACACTTCATGACTCGCATTGACATTGGAACAATCTTTCCAAAACATGAACAAACTAACTTAAAAGAAATATCCCAGGTAGCCTTCAAAATAACTACAAGCTTTCTGTTAGAAGTTTTACTTCTTGTCTATAGGGAACCCCAGGACTGTAGAGAGATGAATTTGCTGTCTGCATTTTAAGATCAGGCAGAAATCCCTGGAGGGGCCCATGTGGAATAGTGGTACAAATACTAGTTCTAGAATCAGAAGCCCTCATACCCTGGTTCTAACACTAGCTGGATGTTCTTGGGAAAGTTTTGGTTTCAAACCTCAGTATGAGGAAGCATACTCAAGGGATAACACAGGGCTGCTGGGAGGAGCGGATGAGGGGCGTGGTGAAAATGCTGTGTAATCCGTGAAGCACGTCGTATGTGTGAGAAGTGGAGCTATGTGGAAAGCGGTTCTGGAATCATTGTACGAAAACGATGGAAAGCACATTTGTAGTTCTGCCTGATGATACCACTGGGCACCTGTGTTGTACATGCCTGCAACACGGGTGAGGCCTGGGTCAGTACAGCACACAGGTTGGTTTTCATGCAGTTAGAAAGGCCCGAGAGGACCCTGCCCCCCTCCAGCTGTAGGAAGGAGGCGGCTGTCTCCTGCCTATATTTGGTGGGATTGTCTGTGGCTCCTTGGGGACAAAAATGCAGGGAGTGGGGGAAGAAAGCCGGCCTGACTGCTCGCTAGTCAGCCTTCCCCCAGGGAGGAGTGGAGGGGTCATTTCGTGGTAACTTGCCATGTCTTTCTTAACCCATCTGCTCTTAGAAATGACCAGCATGACAAGTAAAAGATCCATTAGAGACAGATGGGCTATGTGTCCTGTGCGTTTATGGCTTTGTGGCCTCAGAGCTGCCAGGACTTCATAGCTTTCTAGGGAATGCTGGGTCAGCCAAGGGGCTGAAAATAGTGAGAGGAAGAAAATTCCCCCTCGCTGCTCTAGTCTGGGAGTGATTACTGAGGAGAGCGGCACGGAGGGCCCAGTCGTGAGGTCCCTCTCAAGCACACCCTCACCACAGTGAGAATGCGGGTCTCAACCTCCCTAGGCCTCTGTGATTTTTGTCTATCACATGCACACCTCCAGCAGGAATGTCTATGGTGATGAGATGAAGGAGCAGCTATAGTGCTGTTAAAAACCCCCAGGTGGTTCGGATATACCCTAAAGGTTGAGAACCACTGCTCCACAGCGAATTGGAGGCCTGGATCATAGATGTGCCTTATGCTTTCACCAGCTTAGAATGGTTCTTGTGCTTTAGAACTGTGAAAAAAATGTTATGCAAACAAATATGGAAATAGCCAAATGCCACATCCTGTTACTACCTGCCATGAAGTATATTTAGCAGTTATTCACTCTATTCTGATCTCTACCCATTCCACCATTTCCTCATGGAAGAATAATTTGACAGTTGGTTATGCAGAAACAGAGTAAGTCTAGTTTGATTGGCGGGAGACGATTTTGGGTATGAAGTACTCTTTAGGCATTTATTGAACTCTTGTTTGTATCACCTCTGTGCTGGACAGTTTATAAATATTACTTCTTTAAGCAAGGCCTATGGAGTCAGGCTGTCTGGGTTTTGCTAACTAG
>NW_022300661.1:0-1521 GCF_002776525.5 Piliocolobus tephrosceles
AGTCCTGCCCCAGCAGCCTTTCAACCTCAATCGACTCCTGCTGTTCTGCCAAGGCAGACTTTAGCCAGCACCTTTAGGCTGTGCTGTGGCCTATAAGATAACGGAAAGGCTTGGCTTCGTTGGAGCTCAAGGGAACAGAAGTCTCACTTCCCACGCCTCCCAATCCTACTCGGAACATCAAAGCTTCCTGCAAGCTCGCATCTGCAACCAGTGCTCTCCCCTCCCAGGCTCAGGGGCCTTGACCTCGAGCATTCCCTAGCACAGCTGCAAAGGCCGGAGATTGGGGTTCTCTGTGGTCACCCCTGGCTCGGACGCCCACCTGAGTTCTGGACAATCTCGGGCCTTGATTCTAGGAAAAGCCACCAGAAGCAGGCAAGAAGGATGGGTGGGGTAAAGAGGCCACCTTAGCCAATTGCCCCTACATTTTCCCATGTATAGGATTTCACTCTGCTTTACGGGATGGAGAGAGAGAGTGCCAAGGGGCCAGACTGCATTCTCATCCAGGGCCTGGTGTTGGGACTTTAAGTTTTTATGTGCCTCCGGGTTGCTGGTGTGTAGCCAGACTCAGAACAGCTGAGTGCCAGGCAACAGAAAGGAATCTCCTGCCAGGTCTCCAGGGGTTTCAGGGCCACTTTGACAGAGGTTTAGGGTACTGCGATTTGCATGGCAGGACTTCCTAGGTTTTCATCCCAACTTCAGAGTGATTTACAATTCTCATTCCATTGAGAAGCTCTCAACATTCATTTGCACCTACAACTTAGTTCTCCTTTTTTTTTTTTTTTTTTTTTTTTGAGATGGAGTTTGGCTCTTGTTGCCCAGGGTGGAGTGCAGTGGCATGATCTCGGCTCACCACAACCTCCGCCTCCCAGGTTCAAGCGATTCTCCTGCCTCAGCCTCCCGAATAGCTGGGATTACAGGCATGCACCACCACACCTGGCTGATTTTGTACTTTTAGTAGAGACAGGGTTTCTCCACGTTGGTCAGACTGGTCTCAAACTCCCGACCTCAGGTGATCCGCCTGCCTCGGCCTCCCAAAGTGCTGGGATTACAGGCATGAGCCACCGCGCCCGGCCGCATCATAGTACTAATAATTACTGCTTACTCTAACTTGTCTTACTTGCTTCTGTAGGGTGTTTTTACATGTATTATTTCAAACTTTCCCAGCAAGGTTATATTCTTTTGCCCATTTTACAGATGGTAGAAAAAGGCTCAAATTAAAGAGCCTATGGTCACACTGTTAGAAAGTTGCTGAGTCGGAATTCAAACCCGTCCCAGCTTCCCTACTTAAGCTCCTGACCTGGCACCACGCTGCAAGGTGAGACCAAACTCTAACACCCGAGGACATGAAATAACAAAGTGCTGTGGCAATTCAGGTAGGAAGGGCCCACATCTGGCCGTGGGAATCAAGACTGGATCCATAAAAGACACTGGTTTTAACAGTATCCTGAAGGGGAGGGGCAGGAGTCTGTGGAGAGCGTGGGGGACAAAAGCACTGAAATGCACCGGGGAAACAGTGAGTGG
>NW_022300664.1:0-1321 GCF_002776525.5 Piliocolobus tephrosceles
ATGGAGGTGTTGGCCTTGTACTAGAGGCATCATGCAGTAACACAAAACAGTCAACCCAAAATGGAACAAAAACACACACTAAGGGTTAATGGAAGAGTGCCTTCCTCCTTCTGAAATGTCTTGAAATTCTTCTAACAAACAACATTTTCTTAACATATTCAAGACCATATCAGTACACTAGGATCCAATTATGCTGCTACTACATTTAGCATCTCTTTTAAAGGATTTATGACTTAATTAAAAGCTTACTTTATTGGTAAAATGGATTCAATTGTACCCAAATTATTCTATTAGTCACACATTCTTTTCATAAAGATAATTTAAAAGTTAAATTTTAAAATGCTACAATTAAAAATAGTCATGATTGACCAGGTGCGGTGGCTCACGCCTGTAATCCCAGCACTTTTGGGGGCCAAGGCAGGCGGATCACGAAGTCAGGAGATAGAGACTATCCTGGCTAACATGGTGAAACCCCATCTCTACTGAAAATACAAAAAATTAGCTGGGCATTAGCTGGGGTGGCAGGCACTTGTAGTCCCAGCTACTTGCGAGGCTAAGGCAGGAGAATGGCTTGAACCTGGGAGGCAGAGCTTGCAGTGAGCCGAGATCGCACCACTGCACTCCAGCCTGGGCGACAGAGTGAGGCTCCGTCTCAAATAAATAAATAAATCAATAAAACAAAACAATAGTCATGATTTCCTCTTTGTAAGTCTTCTTCTGGAACCACGGTGTGTGTGAAAAGCCTACTGGCTCCTGTAATCAGGGGCTTCAGCAGCTCTGTGTCACTCTCCCTGAGGAGATGCCAGAAGTATCAGGCTTCATTCAAATGGGCCAAGCTCACAGACCCTGTTCTACCTACAACAAAGAAGCTGAGAGACATGACTCTGAACACTTTTCTGCCATGAGGATGAGTTTCCAGGTTCAAATATACATTAATTACTGAAATGAGGAAATGCATGCCAATAGAAACGAACACATTCTTGAAAAAATGTCCGTGAGTACGGGGTGATTTGTTGGTTAACCAGCTTCCATAAATTTTTTTTATTTGATGCCTATTCATTCAGACACAAAAAATATTCGTATAACAAATCACAAATTTGGCCAGGCACGGTGGCTCATGCCTGTTATTCCAGCACACGGGAGGCCGAGGTAGGAAGATGACGAGGTCAAGAGATTGAGACCACCCGGGCCACCATGGTAAAACCACGTCTCTACTAAAAATAAAAATTAAAAAATTAGCTGGGCATGGTGGCACAGGCCTGTACTCTCAGCTACTTGGAAGGCTAAGGCAGGACAATCACTTGAACCTGGGATGGGGAGG
>NW_022300666.1:0-1044 GCF_002776525.5 Piliocolobus tephrosceles
TCCACCTGCCTCGGCCCCACAAAGTGCTGGGATTACAGGCGCGAGCCCCCACGCCTGGCCCTACTTCACTCCTAACGCCCACCATACGTGCTTCCAAATGTTTGCTGAATGACAAGGTGAACGAGTGAATGGGACTTTGTGACTTCGGGCAGCAGGCAATCCTATTCATTGGACCTCAGTTTCACTTTTTGTAAAGCAAGCTTGTCTCTCCCTCTCTGGCCTAAAAGCCTGAGTTCTGGGCTTGAGATGAACGTGTCCTGTAGAGCAGACTCCAGGTGGACGTTGAGCTGGGTCTTCTAGGAGGCCAGGATCCGGCCAGCTCTTGGCTCCGGTCCTCTCCGAGACCCCGCATGCCCTGTCCCAGTGCCGCGCGACCCAACCTCCCTCTGTTACCTAAGGCCCCGCCCTCTCTGCACAGCTCGCTCCCCATTGGCCGGGGGGCGACCCTGGGCGTCCGGCTCCGCTGGGGGCGGGGCGGCGGGCGGCGGGCGGGGCCCTCTACACCTGCGTGGTGTGTGTCACGGCCTCAGTCCAGCGCCAGCTGCAGCTCCTTGATCCGAGCCGGATCCTGAGCAGGGAACACCGGCTGAAGCGGCTGCGGCGGCGGCGGCCCCGCCCAGGGTCTCCCTTGTTGAGGCTGCCGCGTCTCTGTCAGCTGCTCAGCTGCGCTCTAGTCGGCCCAGGCGCCGCGGTGAGGAGCTAGCACTGGGAGGAGGCGGCCGGAGGTGAGACTGGGCGACGGGCGACGGGGTCTCCGGACCGGGCGGGGGTCCCTGCGCCGGGCGTGGCGGCTCCGAGCTGGGCCCGTGCGCCTGGGCGTTGTCTCCGCCTCGGGTGGCACGGGGGGCTTCGCGTCTGCTGCGATACCGCGTGGGCCAGCGCGGGGGTCCCAGGCGCCCTGCGACTGCGGGCCGGTCCCCACTGCTCCCCGGCTCCCCGCGTCTGCCGCGGAGGGGACTGCATGGACCCGGGCGCTGGGTTCTGCCCGGTCCTCCGTGGCCTGGCTGGTCCCCGCGTGGGGCAGAGTGGGCCGTGCATGGACCC
>NW_022300666.1:1144-1899 GCF_002776525.5 Piliocolobus tephrosceles
TCCCCGGCTCCCCGCGTCTGCCGCGGAGGGGACTGCATGGGCCCGGGCGCTGGGTTCTGCCCGGTCCTCCGCGGCCTGGCTGGTCCCCGCGTGGGGCAGAGTGGGCCGTGCATGGACCCACTCATGGAACGGGGTCCGGGTCATCGCGTGTGGAGACTCCAACGCCCTCCCCGCCCTCCCTCGCAGTGAGGCTGCTTCGCCAGACTCACCGAGGGGACTGCGCAGACCCTCAGACGAGGGAGTCGGTGACTCTGGGTGGGGGCTCTTTCCTGGCCCCGCATGATGGCTTCCTGAGTGTTTTGTCACTTATATAGGTGACTACGTGGACCCGCGCGCGTGAGTCCCGGCTGCCCTGCCAGTGGGGCTGTGCGCCACCCCGTGACTCGTCTGGGTCGACCCGCCTGGGACGCGCGTGTAGTGGGGGTCTGTGCGCGGGTTGCGCGGTTGCTGGGGGCGCACTGCCCCCGCCCCGTGATTTATCCTCTCACTTGCTGGGCAGGAGAAATCGAAAGGCGCGGGCCGGAGCTGTCGCGCAGTGGCCTCACCGACCTCTGCCCAGGCCGGCGGGTCCTGGGGGGCGAGGGATTGTCACCGCGCGTCCCACCGCCGCACTTCCTGCTCTAGCTTTCGGCTGGGCTCTGATTGGTGGGAGCAGGGCCCTTCTGCCTGGCGCTTCTTGATTTCTTCCGTTAGTAATGGGAAGAAAAAAAAAAAAAAATCTGGAAAGCCAGATTGAACTTTGTAGCTCTCAGCGC
>NW_022300670.1:0-10507 GCF_002776525.5 Piliocolobus tephrosceles
TTATATAATATATATAAAATAAATATGTATATATATTATATAATATATATAAAATAAATATGTATATATATATTTTTTTGGTATTTTTAGTAGAGACGGAGTTTTATCATGTTAGCCAGGATGGTCTTGATTTTCCGACCTCGTGATCCACTCATCTCAGCCTCCCAAAGTGCTGGGATTACAGGCGCGAGCCACTGCACCCAGCCCTATGTAGCTGTTTTTTAGCTTTGTAACTGTCTTATTCTCATCTCAAGTTTGCCTGCCACAGCTCCCATCTTGACGTTTCCTTTTGGCCTAGTGATTTGGGGGGTCTAACATTTATTTTTCCTTTCACACTTGCTTAGTTGAGTAGTGCCATATGCATAATTTCAAAATGATCAAGGTGTAAGAAAATGTAACAAACAACTTGGCAATAAATGCTTTTACCTTAAATCAGATATTGGATGATAAAACTTCCTTCCAAACAGTAAAAAATTGATGTGTTTACTGAGCACTTATTCTGTGCCAGGCATGCATTTTCACCTTTTACGTGGTCTCAGTGTGTTGAAAGAGCCTTAGCCAAACAGGCTAAGGGGTGTGGTAATGTGGCAGGCCAGGTCTCACTAACGCAGGCCTTTATAACCACACTTTCAGCACTGACTGAGGGGTTAAGTTAAATATTAAAAGCTGAAAAAACCAATGTCTTTATACAAAGGCTGGAATGCAACAAAAGTCCACCTAGAGTTTTTCCCAGCATTTCCTGAACCTTAAAAGCATGATTAAACAGATTTTAATGGGAGTCTGAAGAATCTCCTCAGGCCTCCACAAACAAGTTTATTAGGGGGTCTGAAGAACTTCCCAAACCTTTATGATTTAGCAGGAAACAAGTGTAATCACCCCAGCACCTTTACCCACTGACATTAAGTAAACTTGCTGAGACTCCAGAGGAAGGTCTTCAGGACTCAGACCTTGCTTATAGATTAAAAGAAGTAATCACATGTGTCTTTAGATGAATGCACACTTACATGTAGATATAGAGCTTAGAAGCTATTAAGCTCTGGAAAACTTTGTAATTTTGAGTTGGCCTGGCAATAATTTCCAGGCCTTCTCCTTATAACTGGTTGTAGAAATAAAAACTCTTCCTCCCTCCCTCTAAAGGGAAAACACGCAACTGGCACTGGTACACTCCTAAGGTCAGAGACGTCTGACTCTAAGATTGGACCCCACTGGGGGATGCACAGGCAGGGGAATTCTTCAGACCTCAACATCTCCAAAGGAGAGACTCTTGGCAGAGTACCAGAGAGGTCTAGTTCTAAGCCCTCCTTAGAATTTTCTGAGTTGCAATACTGCTCATCCACAATATTGTTTGGAACCTGGAGTTCATGGTTGAATGGGAAAGTGGGATGACATTGCATGTATCCAGGCTTTTGTACTGCTGTCTTAAGTAAGGTGCCTGGTTAATGTATGACACTCTCATTTGGTGGTGTTTGACGCCAGTATTCTTTGGAGTCTGGGGAGGTTTGGCCTTTAAATATCTGCCATGGAGACTCCAGAGTAAAATCAGCAAGCTTATGTTGCTATCTCATGGCTAATGTTCTAAGCTATTGAATCTTTGTGTATGTGTGTGTATACAGGTCTAATGTGTTAATCAGTATATACACTTGTTATTATATGGTGTGTCTGCCAAACTGGTTTATAAGTAAAAAGAGTGCCCATAAATTAAGTAAATAAGTATAAGCAATTTTCAAGTTCATGTGACTCAAGTATAATTTTACTCAAAAAGCTGGTTTTCAAATTATTGGTAGAATAAAAATAGAAATGCCTTCTGAATTGTCAGCATACATTTTGTCTGAATTTTATGTTTGTCTTTGCTAGATACTTTGACATGTCAGTGTTTGGCATAGAAGGTTATAAAACTATAAACTCAGCCAAAACAAAATGATCTTGGTTTGCATGCTTTCTGTTGATGAATAAGAGTAACTTACAAAAGGAAAATATTTTGGCCTCCCCAAAATCACTAAGTTGAAAAGAAAATTCAAGCTAGGAATGCTTAGGGCAAACCTGCCTTCCATTCTTTTCAAACTCACCCCTCTGCTCACTAAGATAAATGCATATCTGATTGCCTCCCTCAGAAAGTCTAATCAGAAACTAAAAAAAATGCAACCATTTGTTTCTCACCTGCCTGTGACCTGAAAGTTCCCAACCCCCCTCCCCACTTTGAGTTGTCCTGCCTTTCCACATGGAACCAATTTCATTTTACATATGTTAATTCATGTCTCAAGTCTCCGTTGATAAAAGTGTAACATTTGGGAGGCCAAAGCAGGCAGATCACGAGGTCAGGAGATCAAGATCATCCTGGCTAATAAGGTGAAATCCCATCTCTACTAAAAATACCAAAAATTAGCCAGGCATGGTGGCAGACACCTGTAATCCCAGCTACTTGGGTGGCTGAGGCAGGTGAATCACTTGAACCTGGGAGGCGAAGTTGTAGTGAGCCAAGATCACACCACTGAACTGCAGCCTGGGTGATAGAGCAAGACTGTGCTCAAGAAAATGATGATGATGATGATGATGATGATAGTAATAATAATAATAAAGTGTAACAACTGAGTACAATGAATGGAATAAATGTTTTAGGTAAACTTTTTGTGTAAATTAATATCTTAAAAGTTATTTTTGATGCTCATCTCATATCTGGGTCATTTCCAATTAAGAAAGGGTTGTAATGTGGGGAAATATGTTCTAAAATTGTGGAATTGTTCTTATTTCTAAACGCCCATATCTGATAGTTCAGAATTTCTTACATTTTAGGGTTTCATTAAGTTTTAGCATTTTAGGGTTTCATTAAGTTTGAGGGTAAGAATTCTAGTTAACATGTAATTCTATATACAAAATGTGCCAGGAAAGGTTATGTTATTAGGATTATGTTATTAGTACCTCCCCAGACTCCAAAGAGACCAAAAAAAATTGCCTAATTCAATAGTTATTCAAAAGGTAGTTCAAATTACAGATTTGAAAAGGTTATTCATGAAACAATTGGTAATGAACCATTCAGTAGGGGAGAAAAATGTGGAAAAATTATATAATAAAATATTCTTTAAAACCTGATAAAGAATTGGACACATTTGGCTAATTAACATTTTCATAGTTAAAGCTCTTAGTCTTGATTAAAGTAAAGTAAGAAGTATTGTAAAAAATGCATTGGCAGTTTGATGGTTCTTTTTTTTTTTTTTCCACATATACTTAAGCCTAAAGCTGGATTTAGTGTGGAGTCAAGTTTCAACAAACATGCTTGCATTGCTTCACACTATGTTTACTATTTTATGTGGATAGTGCCAGTACTGGAGTCCTTATTGGTCATGTTGACAGAACAGGAATATCGCCATCATGAACAAGCACCTCATTTTAAAATTCACCTTAAGCAAAAACTGCCTAAATCAAAAGAACATCAGCCTAATGACAAAGGTCAGCATGACCATAAACCACAAATAACATCTCCAACAAGAAACATTCCAAACTTCTCCCAATCCAGAGATATGCTAGCTGAGAGATAACCCCCTACTGCTGGAAAGACGTCAGCCCCAAGATAACCTCCCCTGCTCCCAGAGACATTCCATACCTGCCAGAAACTTCTCCCCCATACAGAAACATTCCAAACTTGTAATAAACCCCCTTACCCCAAGACCAATATATACTTTTATAGTCTGTAAGAGAAAGTGCTTCTGACCCAAATCAGCCAGAAGCCCCTCTCAGGTTTATTCTAAGAAAACACTGTCTATGACTGTTAAACTGCATTTCGTGTTTCTTTCCTCTTTAACTCTTCCAAATGTGTCTAAAGTGAATTTCTGAATTGTACAGGATGAATGATGATATTAAAAAACTTGAGGACATTTAGTTGTGTATCAGCAATAAAATATTATGCATAGTTTTTTGAGGGGGTTCTGGGTAACACTGTAGCCTCCAGGGAAGATTAAATATGAAAAACTTAGGGTTGATTTTCTGTTTGATTTTGCTTTTAGTTTTCATTTGTTTGCTGTTTCCTCTGGATTTTGCTTATGTATGCATATATAGAGAGAGAGTATGCATTTATATATATACATATATATATTAAAAACATGGTTTTATTTTAGTTTTCTGTGGAAGGTGTTATGCCCAGACTGTTTATTCCCCAAAGAAGACCACCAGAGTCCAGAGTCAAAGCCAAGCGGCAAGGATCTTTACTGCAAGTTTGAACTTGTTCCCTCCGTTCCACAGCACACAAGAGGGCCCCGAACGAGGCGTGTGCTCGCTTTTTATAGCCCAATGTAAACAGGATATGTAAGGTTACAGAGGAACAAGGGAATTCTTTTGGTTACAGCATTACAATTGGTTAACATTTTAAGTTATACATTTAGCAGTTTTCTATTGGTTCCTGCGCTTTCAGTAAAACCACAAACAGTTGTGACCTTATCGGGGACTCTCCAGGTGGTGTTTTTCCAAAGTTGAGATATACTATACAGTTGTCTCTGAGTTGAGGAATGTGTTTGTGTTGGGCCCAGGAAGTTGAGATATATGGAGGAATGTGTTTGTGTTGGGCCCAGGGCTGAGGAATATGTTTGTGTTGGGCCCAGGGCTGAGGAATGTGTCTGACCTCTTTCAAAGGCTCTTATTTTGTTCTTTAAATAGTTATTTTCTATTGCATTTCTATCAAGTCACCCTTTGTTCCATTTATCTGGAATTCCTAAGTTGTCTTGGTCAGGCTTACAGGAATTAATGGAGCACACTAGCCTTTTAACTTTAAACTAATTTTTTGGATTTTAGGCTTCTTGATACTTTAATCATGTTAAATGTACTTTTGTAAATAGAATTTGAAGTTAAGAATTTCTTACCAATCAATCTCTGGCCTCTTTCTCTTTGTGCAAACTAAAGTCGCATTTATCTCCTCTGTAATGTTTTAATTGCTACAAAGAGCTTTAATTAATTGGTTTAATAATGAGCTTAAATCAAATATTTTGTTTTAAGTAAGTAAAACGCGTAATGCCTTTTAGTTCACATGACTTTAGTAATCTTATGAACAGTTTTAAAAATTATTGGTAAAATACAAATGTCTTCAGAATGTAAACTTGTGGTTTAAATTATGTCCAAATATTAGGTGTGCTAAATGCTTTAAGGTTATAAGCTGCTTCTTTGGCTTTTGAAAATTGTTTAACTTGCCTGATTTCCAGCTAGGTAAGTCCTGGGGACATGTGGAGTTGGCCACATCCCTAGCTATGCTGGAAACAATCAGACCTTATCAACACCTAGCACATAATTAACATAATTTACCAGGTTTTATGTTAAAGTTAAATTGTTAAGAATCAACATTGTAACATGCAATTAAGACTATAGAAACAGTTTTATATGCAAGGTGTATAAGAACAGTAGAATTTTTTTAAATAAAATGTTTTTGCTTCTTTAACATTTCTGAGTCATCATTTTGGCAAAATAATTTATGGTAATCTGAAATTCCAAAGTCAAACTGCAGCTTCAAAATTGTCTTTCCTAATGCCTGACTTTTTGGATGGATCAGAGGGCCCCTGAAAACATCCAGAAAAGAAGTTAACAGGATTATGTGACATGCTTAGGTACTTGGGATTGTCAAAATGATGTTCAATCTTTATATTTTAGTGAATAATACTAATATACATTCCAAAATTGTATGGGATTTCTAAAATTCTAATGTCTAAATATATGCTATCCATTATAATTATGGTTATTCTGTTTTATATATTTTGTTTGTTTGTTTGTTTGTTTTTTGAGTCTTGCTCTGTCGCCTAGGCTGGAGTGCAGTGGCACAACCTTGGCTCACTGCAACCTCCACTTCCCGGGTTCAAGCGATTCTCCTGCTTCAGCCTCCCTAATAGGTTGGATTAAAGGTGCCTGCCACCATGCCCAGTTAATATTTGTGTTTTTAGTAGATATGGGGTTTCATCATGTTGGCCAGGCTGGTCTCAAACTTCTGACCTTAGGTAATCTGCCCACCTCAGTCTCCCAAAGTGGTGCAATTACAGGCTTTAGCCACTGCACCCAGCCTTATGTTAAGTTATTTTGAGGAAAGAAGAAGACCCTCTCACATTGTTTTATATTGTTTTATACTCAGTACCTGTTTTAAGAAAAAAACAAGGAAGTGAAACCAAAGACAGGCAGCCTGGCACCAGGCCTGAAACCAGGCCTGGGTCTGCCTGGCCTAAACCCAGTAGTTAAAAATCAACTCATGATGTAGAAACCAATGTTATTCATAGATTCCAGACATTGTATAGAAGAACTGTGAAACTCACTGCCCTGCTCTGTTTCTGTCTATCAGTGCATGAAACCCCTGTCAGGTATCCCCTAGATTGCTCAATCAATCACAACCCTTTCACATGAAATCTTTAGTGTTGTGAGCCCTTAAAAGGGACAGAAATTGTGCACTTGGGGAGCTTGGATTTTAAGATGGTAGCTTGCCTATGCTCCCAGCTGAATAAAGCGCTTCCTTCTACAACTTGGTGTCTGAGAGGTTTTGTCTGTGGCCTGTCCTGCTACAATTTGAAATCACAGAATAACCAAATTTTGTTATATAAATCTAGGAACCCAAGTAGAACAAAAAATTAAATACCAAGAAAATATTTTGTCAGATTTTCAAGTTAAACCAGCTGATACTGAAATTGTTTAAATACACAATTTGAATAAACTCCACAGTCTCAGACGCATTACCTATGATAACCCATTAATTATCAGTGCTAATGATAAACCCATTAGTTATCAGTGCTATGCACCTAATTTGGAAAATCAACTGGTATTTCAGTGGCTCTAATGTTAATTAAGCATGGACTCATGAAGAACCAGCAGGATGACCACCTTGTCCTTCCTGAACCTTTAAAGCCTTATTATTAAAAATTCTGCATTCCATGACTCATCATGGAAAAGATAAAATAATCCAAATTGAATACATTTGTGTGGTAACTTAACAAATTACTAAAATAGCTTATATCCAATGTTTGGTCCCATATTCCTGGGAAAACAAAATTTTATATATACTTGGTCAGCTGGTGGGCCATTTGAACATTTTTTAGGGATTTCAATTGTAATTTTCAATGCATGTTTTCTGGTTGTATAAAAGCTTTAGCACGCAAGAGGGTTGATGTTATAACAGTAAATTATCATGGTACAGGATATTTTCACCAGATAAAGAAAGTTTTTTTTTTTCTGGCTTCACAATTTTATTTTATCAATATGCATGTGCATCTATAAGCCAGTATTGCACTATCTTAATGACTCTGTAGTAAGTTTTGAAATTGGGAAGTGTCAGCCCTCCAACTTTGTTCTTTTTCAAAATTGTTAGGCCATTCTGAGTCCTGTGCATTTTTGAATTTTAAGTTCAGCCTGTCGATTTCTGACAAAAAAAAAAGGCAGCAAAGATTTTGATAGAGATTGTGTTGAATCTGCATAACAATTTTTGGGGCATTGGCATCTTAAAGACTTAACAAATATTAATATTATCCATGAACATGAGATGTCTTTCACTTATCTAGATTTTTTTAACTTTTTCTAAACAATTATTTAGAGTTTTCAGTATATAATTTTTACCTTTTTTGTTAAAATTTTCCAAAGTATTTTATTCTATTGCAAATAGCATTGTTTTCTTAATGTCACTTTTTGGATGTTCATTGCTAATATATAGAAATACAACTGATTTCTTTACATTCGTCTTGTATAACACAAACTTGCTTAATTAGCTTGTTAGTAGTTATGTTTTTTTGTTTTTTTAAAGGGATTCTTGAGGACTTCCTATGTAGATTATGTCATCTGCAAATAGAGATAGGTCTCCTTCTTTCTTTCCAATATATATGAATTTTATTTCTTTTTCCTTCCCAATTCCCCTAACTAGAACCCCTAGCACAATGTTGAGTGGAACTGACTAGAGTGCATTGATCCCTTTCCCATTATGTAATGGCCTTCTTTGTCTCTTTTGATCTTTGTTGGTTTAAAGTCTGTTTTATCACAGACTAGGATTGTAAACCCTGCTTTTTTTTTTTTTTTTTTTGCTTTACATTTGCTTGGTGTATATTCCTCCATCCCTTTGTTTTGAGCCTATGTGTGTCTTTGCATGTGAGGTGTGTCTCTTGAATACAGCACACCGATGGGTCTTGAGTCTTTATCCAATTTGCAAGTCTATATCTTTTAATTGGGACATTTAGCCCATTTACATATAAGATTAATATTGTCATATGTAAATTTGATCCTTGCATTATGATGCTAGCTGGTTACTTTGTCTATTAGTTGATGCAGTTTCTTCATAGTGTCAATGGTCTTTACAATTGGTATGTTTTGCAGGGGCTGGTACTGGTTGTTCCTTTCCATGTTTAGTGCTTCTTTTAGGAGCTCTTGTAAGGCAGTCCTAGTGGTGACAAAATCTCTCAGCATTTGCTTGTCTGTAAAGGATTATTTCTCCTACACTTATGAAGCTTACTTTGGCTGGATATGAAATTCTGGGTTGAAATTTTTTTTTTTTTAAAGAATGTTGAATATTGGCTCCCACTCTCTTCTGGCTTGTAGGGTTTCTGCAGAGAGATCCACCGTCTGATAGGCTTGCCTTTGTGGGTAACCCGACATTTCTCTCTGGCTATCCTTAACATGTTTTCCTTCATTTCAACCTTGGTGAATCTGACAATTACGTGTCTTGGGATTGTTCTTCTCAAGAAACATCTTTGTGGTGTTCCCTGTATTTCCTGAATTTGAATGTTAACCTGAGTTGCTAGGTTGGGGAAGTTCTCCTGGATAATATCCTGAAGAGTGTTATAAAACTTAGTTCCATTCTCCCCATCACTTTCAGGTACACCAATCAAATGTAGATTTGGTCTTTTCACATAGTCCCGTATTTCTTGGAGGATTTATTCATTCCTTTTCATTCTTTTTTCTCTAATTTTGTCTTTTCTCTTTATTTTATTAAGGTGATCTTCAGTGTCTGATATCATTTCTTCCGCTTGACTGATACAGCTAGTGATACTTGTGTATGGTTCCCAAAGTTCTTGTGCTGTGTTTTTCAGCTCCATGAGGTCATTTTTGTTATTCTCTAAACTGGTTATCTACTTAGCAGTTCCTCTAACCTTTTTTCAGTGTTCTTAGTTTCCTTGCATTGGGTTAGAACATGCTCCTTTAGTTTGGAGGAGTTTGTTATTACCTACCTTCTGAAGCCTACTTCTGTCAATTCATCAAACTCACTCTCTACCCATTTTTGTTCCCTTGGGGACAAGGACTTGTGATGATTTGGAGGAGCAGCGGCATTCTGCTTTTTGGAATTTTCAGCCTTTTTGTTTTGGTTTCTCCGCATCTTTATGGATTTATCCATCTTTGGTCATTGATGTTGATGACCTTCTGATGGGGTCTCTGAATGGACATGCTATTCATTTCTGTTTTTTAGTTTTCCTTCTAACAGTCAACCTCTCTGCTGCAGGCCTGCTGGAGTTTGCTGGAGGTCCACTCCAGACCCTGTTTGCCTGGGTGTCACCAACAGAGGCTGCAGAACAGCAATGATTGCTGCCTGTTCTTTCCTCTGGAACCTTCATTCCAGGGCAACACCTACCAGATGCCAACTAGAACTCTCCTGTATGAGGTGTCTGTCGGCCCCTACTGGGAGATGTCTCCTAGTCAGGATACACAGGGGTCAGGAAACCACTTGAAGAGGCAGTCTGACCCTTAGCAGAGCTCAAACACTGTGCTGGGAGATCCACTGCTCTCTTCAGAGCAGATAGGCAGGGACGTTTACGTCTGCTGAAACTGCCCCTTCCCCCAAGTGTTCTGTCCCAGGGTGATGGGGGTTTTGTCTATAAGCCTGTGACTGGGGCTGCTGCCTTTTTTTCAGAGACACCCTGCCTAGAGAGGAGGAATCTAGAGAGGCAGGCTGGCCACAGCAGCCTTGCTGCAAAAGCTTTTTTTACGGTTTGGATCTTCTGAGAACATCAAAGAAAAACTGACCTTGCCATCCACACTACAGCAAAACTTAAGGACCTTGAACTTTAAGTTATCATCTCACAGCTGAGAAGGTCCCTTCACACTCTTGGAACTGTACATCCATTGGAACCCTTAAGGTAAAACTAACCAGGGAGGTTTCTCCCAGAAAAGCATGGTGTCCTTGACGTAAGCAACTTTTCTGAAGTTCACAAATTAAGACTTCTATTATCATGAAACTTACCTTTGAATATCTTCTCTTGCTTATGCTTCTGTGAACAATAGAAATGGAAAGGAGGTCTCTTAAGTGCACTTATGAGGTATACTTTTATTTGTGAATGTGTTTACAGCCAGCCTTATACAT
The DNA here is from genome assembly GCF_002776525.5 of Piliocolobus tephrosceles. NCBI lineage: Eukaryota > Metazoa > Chordata > Mammalia > Primates > Cercopithecidae > Piliocolobus > Piliocolobus tephrosceles. Next base: position 10,289 of record NW_022300670.1, read on the forward strand.
GGATAACTTTGTACTTCAGTAGATATGCCCAATGTCAGTAAGAAACTTTAATGGTACATCAGTCAGAAACAAAATATTGGTTCAATCCTCTTAACCCACTTCTTGGGTTAAAGAGAACATTACCAGGAGGCCTTCACTCTTCTAGAAGGGCATCATTTGTTAGATTTTCCTTCCATGGTTTAAAATAAAAGAAGTAATGATTAGAAATGTATGCTCATG
>NW_022300670.1:10607-11362 GCF_002776525.5 Piliocolobus tephrosceles
AACTTTAAATTCTCTTGTGGAGTTCCCACAGAACTGGCTGAACAGAGAAGTATCTCTCCAGCTGCTGGTACTCTTGGCCTATTGGAGAAATTCACTGGTAGGGGATTAATGAGGGTTTAGTTAAGTAAGTAGACTCTTTATCTAGCTTATCCTTTGATCTATTTAATCTTAAGAGATCTGGATTGTGGGGACCTTAGGTAAAGACCATACTCCAAATTCTTGGTATTATCCCCCCAGTAGTCATGACAGTACTCTCCCTGATGTGTTGTGTTCTCTCAAAAGTTTTAAATGCTTGCCTGCAGCCATCTCTAGAATGTTGCACGGTCTCTCTTCAACTGAAATGACAAGAGCTGAAAGAAATCTGCAACCAGGCCAGGCTCGATGGCTCACACCTATAATCCCAGCACTTTGGGAGACATAAGTGGGTGGATCATGAGGTCAGGAGTTCAAGACCAGCCTGACCAACATTGTGAAACCCCGTCTCTACTAAAAATACAAAAAAAAAAAAAAATGGCCGGGCATGGGGCATACACCTGTAATTCCAGGTACTCAGGAGGCTAAGGCAGGAGAATCCCTTGAACCTGGAAGGTGGACGTTACAATAAGCCAAAATCAGGCCACCGTACTCCTGCCCTGCCTGGGCAACAAGAGCAAGACTTCGTCTCAAAAAAAAAAAAAAAAAAAGAAAGAAATCTGCAATATAACCTATGAATGATATGCTGAGCTGGGAAACCCAAAATGAGGGTACGTCAGAGG